>NC_137464.1:84366766-84435093 GCF_964235325.1 Thermobia domestica | reverse complement strand
GTGAAGGTTCTATATTCACTTTGTCCTTACACAAGTTCACGTTGTAACTGAACTGTCATAAGTAGGTAGATGTTGGATATACCCACACCAACATCTGACTTTCGCCTTTTCTCCATTCGCATTCAACTCACGGTGTGAGGACCAATTGAACACAGACCTCCACAAAAAGCGACAGAGCTTTCTTGGTTACCTTTATATATCTCACAGGACATAATATGATTCGTATAGAGAATATAGTGTGTTTTTTTTTTCATATAAATACATAGCGTCTACATCATGGGCGCCCGCAGGATTTTTTCCAAGGAAGGGCAAGACACACACATACATACATACATATTGTATATATAATCCCACTCTCACATCAAAAGACGTATGCACGTAATCCTTCATGGCGAACTGATCAATTATTTTAGCACATAGTATACCTTCTAAACATATATAAAAAGTCAGCAGATTAGAATTAGGATAGCATTGACAGGAAAAAGACACAACACAAATAATCTACTTAGCCTACATTTCATTCATTGGTGTTCGTTGAACAGAAATTCTAGTCGACGAGGACCCTCCTTAGCGAATCTTATAATTGCTTGATGTATGAACACTTTCTTGTTTACAAGCACATATTTTCGGTGGACACAATATACACAGTCCACTGGGTCTTTTCTCCTCCGTTCTTAAGCGTAACCAAACTTTTACTTTCATTAAAGTACTAAATGAACGTTCTACTGTTCAAGTAGTCGCTGGGAGGGGAAGGAGTATTTCTGTTACACTCCTAACAGCAACAGCCGAGGCTTCGGTAGCTGTGTATAGTTGGTGAAAGCAAATGAAATGAAATCTTTAAGTTTTACGTCCCACGATTATGCCGGAGATGCTAAAGGAGACGGTGATGATAAGTAATGAATGAAAATGGTGGAATGAAGAAAGTGGGAGAAACCGGGAGAATCCAGATAAAACCCACGCACATGGTGTTTGTCCAAAACAAAGTTCACTTGGCGCGAGTTGGGAGCGAACCGAGGACCCCGCATGTACCAGATGTGAAAGTTGGTGAAAGCAGTTGGTGACATCTGGATGATCTTCAAACATGTCCAAAATAACTTCAATGTATTCTTGTACAGCGGGGGACACTTCTAAATGGTACACCTTAGTCGTAAATCTCCATATGGCTGTACCATTTAGAAGTGTCCCCCGCTGTACCTTGGAAAGATCTATTGCCTCTCCCTGTAGAGCATTTGTAGTTGGCTCTAAAATAGCACTGTATTTGGCCATGATGTGCATTGATATTAATGTATCAGATGACGCTGAAAAATGTAAGTACGTAATGAATACTTTGTTGCAAGCTTCTGTTTCCAGCAGGAGACAGCTGTTTTAGGCAATTCACTATTTCTGAGACTTTTCCAAAAATATTGTGATGTTTTTGTTCTTTGCAGACCACCATGTTTCACAGAGGAGAGGCACATTATGAACAAGACAGACCTGACAGACCTTTCACGAAAAAATTGATTATATTTTGCATAGTTGCAACTGAATTTCGAATGTGTTTAACTTCATTATTGTCATTAATAACCAAATTTAATTTATGGCTAGTACAGTGAAGAAATAACGCCTTAGGCTATTGTTTTCGTATTGTTCTGTTCACACCACCTTCCGCTCCTACCATTGTGTCATAACTCTGTCCACATAATTTCGACATATCAAAATCAGATTTTGACAAAAAGGATAAAACTTCAGTTACAATTACCTTTGCATTAAGTTCCTGTAGAACCACGAAACCAAGGAATTCTTCTATTTTGGGTTAACTAAAGCAATTCCTTTTCACAAACTGAAATCAATTCATTTTGAATTCATTGTGAAGTATATTTCGCATTGCCGACCGCCCTTTAATGTGTTCTTTGAACATAGTGAACTCAGTGAACATTTCAACTAACATAGGCCTATGTTTCCTGCAGTAGTGAGGCGTTTAGTATGACGCTAATCATACGTCAAAACTACTCTGCGCAAGGCAGAGTGTCTCCCGGCTCGATAAGAAAGTCTAACACATCAAGGAACACCCCCGAATTTGATTTATCACCTCGAAGAGATATATCATGTGTTTGCAGAAAAAGATGGAAGATAATATAGGACCTAGCTTTCTTTCTGTTACTTTCAACTTGCTTGATTCCGGAATTCGGACAACGCTATTCTGACCTTTTTGCCTCTTAGAAAAAAAAGTCATATCCATTCTGAACACTACACCATTAACATAATTTTTTTTAAAAAAGCATCTTCGGCTTTCGAAAGCAATTAAACTCGAACTTTTGTCACCAGAAGAGCCTATCGTTTTAATCTTTTTAGTTAAAGTTAATCTTTTTAGAAAATTCCAGGGGGGGCAATTTCCCCCTCTTACCCCTCCTCTGTGGGCGCTCATGGTCTATATTAAACTTTAAGTTTTAATATCTCGAGTTCCGGAAGTCGGAATGTCAAAACTCCTTCAGATTCATGTTCCTCGTGATATAATTTACAATATATATATATAAAAGAAACAGGTGGAGTCCAGTTTGCTTCCTTGGTCACTTTATGTTCGAATATCTCGAGTTCCGAAATTCGGAATGTCAAAATTCCTTCAGATTCGTGTTCCTCGTGGTCTAATTTACAAAATATATAAAAATCAGTTGGGGTCCATTTTGCTTCCCTGCAGCCTTTTCAAACGAAACTGAGTTTTCCAGAGTGTACATTTTGCTTCAAACTGAGTTCTGTCATGGCTAACATACGTAAATTCACATCTATAAGTCTTTAAAGTTACACTTCAAATTGTCGTCGGCGTTCTTGTAACTTTAAAGACTTATAAATGAAGGCATGAATAATTCAAGTATGTTTGTCACAACATCTACATTCGTATAGAACCTCCAATACATTACATTAAAAACACATGAACTACACAAAGAAAACCATTGTGCATTAGAGCAGATCTCTTATTAATGTACCTGCACACGCGCACTGCTCAGATAGCCCACAGTCTGAGCCTGAGCCTGAGCCTGAGCGCGAGTCCAAATTTAACTCAATCGCGATTGAGATTGTCAGAGGTGTGGCGGTTTACGTTGAATATACCACCACTTTATCAACTAAGTCGTCTTACATTTTTCTCCAATACCAAAAATCGAGTGGTTTTTCGTGATTAAGACATGTTTAAGCGGGGGATGAAGATAGAACCTGAATGAAAATCGGGTAATATGACAACACTAACGAGGAAGGTCCATAAACCGTGAGAGTTGGATTTTGGCGAAACTTAGTGACAAGATTCAGTTCGAGTTGCTAAGTAACGTAGTCATAGTCACTCGATGCGCAAATGCTTCGTTGAGCTGCTACACCGACGCCATCTTGAAATCCAGTAGACAATGTTCAAGAATACACTTTTGGCACAAAAATGAAAAAGGTTTCGGTAGAACTGACTCCACTATTGAAAACCGAGATAGAACATCTATATGTGAAACTACTTCCAGTGCATGATCGCCATCTTGAAAGGCGCCATATTGAATCGCGGTCAAATATGATAAATGGCAAGGGGGTCATGTGGGGTATCAAATAGCACTGGAATTTACTCCTGAATCCATTTCCATAACTAAAGCTTGCATATCTGTTTTCACTTCAGAGTTAAGAGCTCTCTCACTCACAGAGGAACTTATAAAAGCTATGCGAGTAGCAGCTGCAGGGTTTTAACTAATGCAGTAGTATTCACTTGATGTACAATAGCTACTATACCAATCAGGTGTTGAGCCTAGTGAGAGAAATCGTTGATTAAATTGAAATACCTGTAGTGAAAAATAGAATAACAGCATGCTACAAACTATACCCATTTCGAAGCGCGATGGAATAGACTGATGGTCGATGAAACACGTGCTTAATAGTACTGACGAGCAGAGAATACCAAAGGGATTGTTCGGATATATATTAGAAAAATTATATAAACTGGTGCATATCAGTTAAACGCCCAGGTTCGGATTCCACTATAATCAGCAAATCCACGTCTCCTTTAGCGTAGCAGGCATAAGTGTGGGACGTTAAACTGAATCGGACCCAAAATCTATTTTAGGCAATTTTACATGGTGCATTATGGTGTGTTAAGGCTTCTTCTCCAATCTTGAAACCTTACGCAAAAAACTCTCATTGTTGCAGAATGTTGCGTTGTTTTTCAATACTCATACTTGACGACCCGTAATTTACCGTGCATATTACAAAGTTAAAATACATTAATGTATTTATTGCCAGTTTGTTTAAATAAAATCGATTTGTCGGTGACGCATTGAACAATAAAGGGGATTCAAATTATCAGTTCACAATCTGTTCTTAGAAGAAGATAGACCTGGAAACTTAGAATTCACTTTTTTTGTGTCTGTTGTGCTATTAGTGATAAGGGAATGCCTACACACCTGCTAAGAATATATGGCAATAAATATTATTACAAAACTCAATATCAAGTTGCAATCCACAAAACAAGCTTCTTTCTTACTTTTTCCTTCAATATTAAATAATTAAACATCTGCATACTTCCACCTTTAACGATAAAACACTCGCTTATAATACGGGCAAGACTAGGTTTCATATCAAAACTGTGATAACGAACTGTAGCAGGTGTTCCTTGAGGTCCGAGGATTCATTTATTAGGGTCCATTTAAATCACGTACTTGACAACTCAAGAAATTCATTTTCGGACTTGTTTATTCATTTGCTTTAACACTCACAATATGTATAGTTCTTTTTCGTGTTTGAAACACTATACTGGTATGTGGTGAATTTCCCCAATATTGTACTCCGTATTATTGTAAACTGACAAAGGAGACTTATTAGTTCTTTTGACTTAAGGCTATAGTTTAAGGTTTTAAGACAGCACGTAGAATTTAGAGTGCTTTCCTACAGGCAATTGCATCATGGGTGTGCAGTGAGGTATATGGTATCTGTCTTCGAATGACAAATGGTAGTAGTACAACAATTTTGGTGCGAGCAGGCTTGTGATGTTCAGTATGGAATCATTTGTTGGACCAGTGAAATATTCGTTCCGTGCATAAAATGCGAACAATTAATCCGATAAACGTAGTCAACATTTTAAACCCAAGTAGTGGTGGAAAAATATATTGTCGTGAGTGAGAATGGAGTAGAAGATAAGACATTTGCAGATACATTGCTTGCAATGATAGCAAGCAAATATGATGGTGACGTTTCTCTAACAGTTAGTGACACATTAGATGTAGACACTGACAAAGAGAGTAAACATGAAGATTCGAGAAACGAAATGGATTTGGAACAGATAACTAGTCCATCAATTAGTGACAGTGACCCTTCTACGAGCGAGTATAAGATGTCATCTCCAAGCCGAACAAAGTCTGTACGTGTAACAGAAACTGTCGTCAACAAATGCAAACAAGTTCAGGAGCAGGTTACATTATTGAAAAGAAATGGGAAACGCAACACTGTTGTAGCTGCAGCGAAGAAATTCAAATGCAATACGGCAAGGCTTTGAGGTTCCATAACAAACCTCCTCGCTCTCGTGTCATGTCACTACTAAAATACGAAGTACGAAAGACATTCAATATTTATCGCACTAAAGGACTTACGGTCCATGATGATCATTTAAAAGCGTGGATGTTACTGACAGCGAGGAAATTGAACTATCCATTCCGTGCTTATAATTTAAAAAAAGAGCACAGGATTCGTTTACGAAGGATTACTCAATTTTTAATAAAGATGTTGAACATGAAGGTGAATTATTTGATAATATCCAAAATTTCGTGGTTAAAATTAATAAAGTAATACATGAGAAACCGTACAACAGTGAATGCATCTTTATACTGGTCAGTCTAGGTTTGAGTACAAAATTACCTTTGATAGAACTCTGTCAGAAATAGGTGAGAAACATACTACAGCAGTCGTTCAGTATTTGGCATAAGTGTCCCACGCATACACCATCCAAATTCACATTTTCCCAGTACGGCTAGGCACATACACAGGCACATGTTTCCAGGAGCCTAAAGGCGTGTTGCGACCCAAAGTGAAACAACAGCTAAACAGACATTGTTATTGATGCGAGCAAATCAGGTAAACTCACTCGCGAACACGTCAAACGGTGGCTAAAAGACGTGTTTATTCCTGATGTGAAAGAGAATTTCCTATTTTTGCTCGTAGAGTGGACAGACGGGTGAAGACGTGCGAGAATTGTTACATGGGAAAAACATTCGTGCTGAACCTATACCCCCAAAGACACCAAATTTGTTTAGCCTTTTTATGTATATTTTTTCCGGCAGTATAAGCTGGTAATTTGGAGATTTGAGGATTATTTTGGACATAAATTGATTCTCTGGTACACCAAATAAGTTACATGACAGAATTTTCATAATGAAAATGCATTCTGTTGTGTATCATCAATTTTGTGCGCAAGTTCTAAAGGACATGCTTGCATATGCATGGCAGAAATGTGGGTACGTCACAAGAGCAATAGTTGGTTCATTTACAAATGTTCTGGAGACTATGCTGCAAGTAGAAAATAGTGTCTGTGGTCACGAAGATTGTGATGAAAGTGGATTTGTTAAGTGTTTGTACTGCTCCATGATGCTGTGTGCTAATCACTTCATTATGGATGTCCATCATCACAACTGAAGATCAAAAGGTTAGTAGGGCGCAACACACATACTCATATATATATATATATATATATATATATATATATATATATATATATATATATATATATAGTGCGCTTCGAAATAGGTATAATTTGTAGCATGCTACTATTCTATTTTTCACTACAGGTATTTCAATTTAATCAACGATTTCTCTCACTAGGCTCAACACCTGATTGGTATAGTAGCTATTGTACATCAAGTGAATACTACTGCATTAGTTAAAACCCTGCAGCTGCTAGTTGCATAGCTTTTATAAGTTCCTGTGAGTGAGAGAGCTCTTAACTCTGAAGTGAAAACAGATATGCAAGCTTTAGTTATGGAAATGGATTCAGGAGTAAATTCCAGTGCTATTTGATACCCCACATGACCCCCTTGCCATTTATCATATTTGACCGCGATTCAATATGGCGCCTTTCAAGATGGCGATCATGCACTGAAAGTAGTTTCACATAATTATGGATGTTCTATCTTGGTTTTCAATAGTGGAGTCAGATATACCGAAACCTTTTCCATTTGTGCCAAAAGTGTATTCTTGAACATTGCCTACTGGATTTCAAGATGGCGTCGGTGTAGCAGCTCAACGAAGCATTTGCGCATCGAGTGACTATGACTACGTTACTTAGCAACTCGAACTGAATCTTGTCACTAATTTTCGTCAAAATCCAACTCTCACGGTTTATGGACCTTCCTCGTAAGCTAAATAGAAAATAAGGTATATCCCTACTTAAGATCACTCTACATGCAACTCATAAAATTCAATTTGAAATCTCATCCACTTAGACTGAGATCTTTTATATTACCATTACTCTTTTACCTTGTTTTTAAAAATAGTACTGCCACTCTTTCTTTTCTTAACAAAAAACACCACTTCCCTTTCTTAAATAAAAAAAGAAATAAAATTTAGATCGCAATACACAATTTTATTGTTGACTTGTTGTCACTCCGATAAATGTGAATGTTGTGGTTTGCATGTGTATGTGAATGTTGTGGTTTGCATGTGTTGACTGGTTTCTTATCGCAAGTCCCAGACACCTGCAATAGCTCATACGTGACGGTTTTCATAACCGAAACCGCAAAAACGGTTTTCAAAACCGAAACCGCAAAAGCGGTTTTCAAAAACGACATTTCGGTTTTATGAGATTTCACTTTTTTCAAAAACCGGTTTTCGATTTTTTCAAAAACCGATTTCGACAGCACTAGCCAGAATACTACCCTCATAAAAGGGTGGTGAAGGAAGATGTGAATAAGAAAAAGCACGTACAGGGATTCAGGAAATGGTAGTACGTATTTCTTTACCCTATCTGTTTTGGTAAAACCATTAGCTATATCGGCTCCTTTCATCAGTGGGAAGCTTTAGTAATTCCGGAAAATTCTCAAGGTTAAAACTCAATTGTCATTTATTGGCACCTGACTGCATGTCAAAAGGCAGCGGAGGTTTTGAGATATGAATTCCCTCAAGATTTTCTCAAAACATCTTTTGCTCCGAGGGAAACACTTCTAGCTTATTAACAAGAGGTAGTTTACTACAATATTAGAATGTGCATGCATATCTGCCAAAAAGAATAAAGCAAATATGTCTAGAAGGAACCACCATTCAGTAACAACTGAAAAGAAGTCATATAAATTGCATATGAATTTCTCGGATATCAACTACATCAACTTTCATGAAGAATGAAACGTAAGTCTTGCGTACGGAAGATACAATAGTGATATACCTGTACTTAGCTACGAGGCAGGTCTTTTGTCGTAAGATATAATGGCACTATTTTTAGATAACTAGAGGGGATTCGAGTTGTGCCTCGCCTTGAGCATGACTTCCCTTTTTACCCCATTTCTTTCATTACCATTACTTAATCTCTTTCTAAACTTCTGCTTCAGTTCATAGAAAGTAATATTAAAAAATGAAATAAAAAAGAGCCATCATATGATTGATTTTATGCCCTGACAACACCGATGTATTTTAATGTGTCTCGCTATTCTTGCTCGCTCAATACTTGCCTCTTATTCATAAGAAGTAGCTATTGCATTAGTGTAGCTATTGCTTAAGACGTTATCGCGTGGGAGTTGATAAAACTTTATCCCGTACTTTTCTGATATTTACTTTTAACACTATACAATGTAATACGTTTTCATTAATCTATTAAACGTCTAACACACTTAATAACTGCCCAATGGTGTTTCTTGCCTGGGGCAATTATATTGGTGAAGAAGAGCACCTATTCGCCAACTATGGTTTACATGACTTTGCTTACATTAGATATTTGTGCTTTAGATGGCGCTGCCAGCTTGACGTTGCTACACAGGCTATAGTAAATACTAAGCCGTGCTTCCTTCGCGGGTGCAATGATACGTCTATTTTTAGTAAGACATACAGAAGTTCATTACGTTGCTGTAGAGTTGAGTATTTAGAGCTTAGTTTTTACTTTCTTTCTGAAACAATTTACTTTGCTAGTGGTATTTGTTTCCACTTTAAAATACACAAACCCATCGTGTAATGTACTTTCTCTATGCTTTATTTTTTTTTTCTATAATTCATTCAACCGTCATTAATACACGAAGTCATCTTGTCCGACACATCCAGACACGTTGCTTTTGTTGATGGAGGCTCAACATATTCATACCTAGATACGTTAGAACTTTAGACGTTATCGATTAAGTGAGTGTAACGAAAAATGGAGACGAAACTCTTTGGTTCTTCAGTGATAGCAGCCGTTATACTTCTTGCAGGTAAGACTTTCCTTCTTTCTTTTTTCTTCTTAAAATGTGCTATTAAATAGGGTTGGTAACGTAATTTGACTAGTTAGGTATTTGAACGTAACTGGCTTTAAAGAATTGACCATGAATAGAAGGAATTAGTTTACAAATTAATCAACACGCCTTATTTAGATGGTAGTGATTCTACATTAGAGTCTCATTGAGGACAGTGATAGATTAAGTGTAGCCCTATGATTAACAAGACTTAAGCGAGTTTTGTGATGTAAAGTGGTAAAAATGAGTTTCTCTACAACACACAGTCTATACTACTACAGGTAGAAACTTAGAATATGGACAGAAAACTCATTTTGATACGAAAGCAAGGCATATTAAAGACTTTTGAAAATTAGGGTAAAGGGGATTTTTGAGGCCAACAATAGAGCGTCTCACGAATCCCTGAAGTTAGGAAGATTGAACTCTGTAAATAAAACTAACTGATCACGTGTTCAGGCAATTTCTGTAATATTCAAATTGGTTATAGTTAAGGAGCCGTACTTCCCATTTAGGGAAGGACGAGAAACGCCATACTTTCAGGCATTATTCATTGACTATCTAGGATGTTAAAAAGTAGGTAATAGACTGAGTTCTTGCCCTTGTACTTAGGGTGTTTAGGTAGTGCAACAGTAAGATGTATCCTCGTGCACGGGAGATGAGAAGTAGCTGTTCTTAACTATTACCCTCTTTAACTACGCTGAGCCTCGAAGAACCGCTATGTGACATTTTTGTCAAAAATGAGTTATGTCGTGCAAATATATCAAAGCTGTCGGGTAGCGTCCCTTATAATGTCATAAGTTAATATTGAATTGTTTCGCCACGACAATGTAAAATTATAGATTGAAATTAAAGGCTTTCGGTTCTCATCACATACGCATTGATTAATGTATACAAATCCTTTATGTGGTTATAAAGGCGCAAAAGGTGCTAGTCAAACAATGTAATATGATAATGTTGAAGCAAGCTACAATACTGTCCAATGCATAATATACGCAGAACCAATTTCATTATATTTTTCAAGTGTCCCCGTGTATTTGGCAAAATTTTCAGTTCGGAATGATTTTTGCTTCTGAAAAGTTGTGGTTTTAACACATAGCGATTCTTCGAGGCTCAGCGACTATGTTCCGGCGTTTACGAAACTTCTGCTTCTCAGGAAAGAAAACGGAATAATCATAAAAAAAATAAAAATAAAAAAATGTTTGATAATCTAAAAATATTCAATATGAAAATTCACTCAAGTTGAAGTAAAATTCGATTTATAATCTCTCATTTAAAATGAGCAATATTCCCACTTCATCTCTATGTATCCAGTTCGTATCATTCATACAAAAGACTTGTTTCGCCCGATTCCATCCCATCTCACCTAATCCAACTTCGCCTAATGATTTATCAGCCACTGATGTCTCCAAGATAGGAATGTCCGCAATTTTAGGCGAGATGGAAATTCCTATCGTGGCTAATCCCATCTCGCCTAAAATGGCGGTAAGATGCAAGGAGGAAATTTCTGCACTAAAGAGGGAATTCCTGTACTAGCATTTTAACCAAATATTTCAATCAATATTGGCAGGCTCTGTCAACTACAATATAAATAGGCTATATAATAGGGTATAAGTACTATATAACAAGAAAGCATAAGAGGAAGGCAATTTAGTGAATTTAGTTTACTTTTGGTTGTTTTGGGAATACTAGAAGGTGATTGGCAGACAGGAGCTAATCAGAAACAGGATAGAAATATACAGGGAGTTTCAAAACAACACCGACAATGTTTTGGAGCTGATTCCTGACACTAAGATAAGACAAAAAGTATAGACCAACTTGGGTGCACAAATACTTCTTTTCGGTGCTATGACCACCCGAAAGCCTGTCGGAAAAATGCTATAAAAAGAGCCATTACTCGAGAACAAAATGTCAGATCGAAGTCGGGGAAAAAGCAATGTGTATTATTTTTAGCCGTAGCTTCCACTTACGCACAATTCGATGTGGTACAGGGACGGCGCAAGGGTCATCCCAAAGAAATTGAAGAATTCCTAGGATATTTTATCAAACGTTGACTGTGACAAATTAACTAAAATTTAATATGATATAAATCAACTAACAGAAATCTTAGAACGTAGTCCAGGTTACAAGAACATCGTTAGAATTTGAAAAAGGAAAGACAGATATTTGATCTATTTTGTCTCAGTACGGAATTGGCTATCGAGAAAGAGCTGAAATTGTATGAAATGCATCTAGACTAATGAAGAAAGACAGATCACTCATGGCTATGTGGATTGCTTCCGCGACTTTGGGATAGAAGACCCGGCTCTGATTCCCGACGAGAACGCAAGCGGTTTGGATATTCTGTTAATCCGTAGCTTAATGTCTCATATAACTTTGCTATCGAAGGGATGCTAAATTTAAATCCGATCCAATTATGGAGACAGATAATAGATGGAAGCTAATTATTGGGAAATAATTCGTGAAATGAGAACGTAGGACAAAACAAGATAATCTCGAGAAAACTCACGGGAACGATGGTATCGACCACAAACCTTTAGTCTGGTATCGAACGAGATCCATCAGGCACCAGAAGTAACCGCTCAATCACTAAGCCACTGTACCCCTACCTTGGAGGAAGCACTATTATTCTAACAGATGTATGATAAACCAATATACAGGAGGTACAAACAGTCAGAATGTGGACATCTTAAAGTTTCCTTCGTTCAGAAATGGTAAGTACCTTTTTCTATCAGTTATTCTTAACCGGTTGCCCGCGTCTCTCAGGTATTAGGAGGTACGGTGACTCAGTGGTAAACAGCTTCACTCTCATACGTGGGATCCCTGGTTCGATTTCCAGCCAACTTTGTGGTGAACATCATCGTGTCGTGTCTATGGGGGTTTCTCAGGATACTCCAATTTCCTTCCACATTATCATTCCACCATGCCTTCCATAATTCACTGCCCTTTCATTGTCTCCCCTAGCCTAAAGAGCATAATCGTGGATCATTAAACTAAAATGTTTCATTTCATTTTTCAGGGGTTGCTTACCGTTTACCGATGGGTCGCCGTTAAGAGAGTTTTTAATACTTTGTATTATTGTTGCTATTATTTGTAAGGAAGGAGTAGTCCATGGGGATCATAATTTTCGAAAGGCTGAGGCCTACAGTTGTAGGTTGATTGTAAGAAATGCTAAAGGTACGAACTAAATTCAGTTTGAGAGACTTTTAGTATTACTATTCGTATTATGGACAAGAAATAGTTCAATTTTTTTATTGATAGAGGAACGGGGAAAATAATTCTACAATGACTGACTAAAGGGGCTCATAGCCAGGTGTAAAAAAAAAATAATAATAATAAGTGGCAGGATAGTGAGTCAAGAAATTGCACATGTTACTTCAATTCATGTTTGATATACGGTGTAGTCTAGACATTAATATGTAAGGACATGTATTGAGGATCCTTCATATCAGAATATTTCACATTACGATTAAGTAGGCGTTTCAAGATTATTTCTACAAGACCTACGTAGTCAATAATAGTAAAGTAAATTGCAATGATTGCTTCATTGAGTCAATAACTACTTCTAACTTATAAACTATTCAGTGAAAAGTATTTTAAATTCGGATGAAATTGCTCGAGGAACTCACTGAAAGATTCTTCAGTGACGACGCCAGTTTTAATTAATTGGATGGGGGTAAGCGGAGGACTAGGACACAACAAATTTTTGTATACGAAAAGGGCAGTTTTATATTAGTTCACCCGTATAATACAATTTTCTGCGAGGGCAGGCGTCGTCACCGGGGACGGACGCTCGTCGTCCTATTCCCCTCTAGTGTTGTCACTGATTCTTAACTTTTACATAATTCGGGATATCGCATAATTAGGGCATGAAAAATGGAAGGACACCGTGGAAACGTCTGCATGAAATTTCTACTAGGAGAACTTATAAGAGTACGACGGAAAAGACAGGTAATATATACAGAGTGTCTGAAAAAGAACTCCCTAGTTTTAAGTATAAATTTAATTGGGAAATAAATGAAAACTTACATCAATGAATACATATCATAAAAGAGAATTCCTTCAAGTTTTGTTTAATGTTGGTAAACTTCAACGTGGAATCCATTTGTGGCCCTGCACACGTCGAGACGATATTCCACTTCTCGCCACGTATTCACCAACATTTCAAGTGTAACAATCCCAACCAACTTAAGTCTTTTACGCACATCATCATACACAGTACCTTTAGGCACTCCTAATTATGGACTACGTCTGGCCAATGACTTCTTCGGGCTCCGAACACAAGAAACACGGATATGTTCAACATCTTCAGAAGTTGTCGATCTACCTGGTGATTTGCTTTTAAAACACTACCGGCTCTTGAAAGATTTTAGCCAATAACGGATAGTTTTTGCTGTAGGTGGTTCACCACCATACTGACGTCTAAAATTACGTTACACTGCTATAACTGAGTTAGTTTTCACAAACCAAATAACACATTGCGCTTTCTGTTTCGGAGTACACAATGTTGCTGAGTTGCACTGCACTGCGCGCCTGCCTATGAAACAGAAGGAAAAAACAGCACTGGTGCCGTCTCAAGGTCAAGCAGATCTGCCAACTGCAGGGGAGCCAAACTTGGAGAGTTGATGAATCAAACACCACAAACTAGAATAGTGTATGTCACCTTGTACAGATTCTAGGACACTTAAAACTAGGGAGTTCTTTTTCAAACACACTGTATAATAAAGTTCGTATGATAGTAAGTTTAATATTGAATTAGTCCAGGAATGTAAACACATTAAGTATATATTCTAATATTTAAAAATTTATTTAAAAAACATGAGAGAGATTAAAGAAATGAATTGGTTATAAAATACAACGCATTCTTAATAGTTACACTTACAAAAGCTGTGCTCTTCCATGCAACATACGTATTTCAGTATCTTCGAAAACCGATGTCATAAACTCAGAGAATATGTCTATCGGAAGGGGAGCTCCCCATCGGAAAATTTATTCTGCTTTGAGGCAAACTAGATTAATCAAACATGTGTATCTCTTCTTAGCATTCTTCTAATTTGGACAATATAGCACGAATTTTGTTCGTTGATGTAATGTACTTGATTTTAGCCAATTTTCCTCAGTCAACTTTTGATAAAATATTCCAAGAGTTCTTCAGTTTGGGGATAACTGTTGCGCCACCTCTGCACCACATCGAATTGTACATTAATGGAATCTGCGGCTAAAAATATTGAACTTTTCCTCTTACTAGACTTTGAGCCGACATTTTGTTCTCGAGTTATGGCTGTTTCTGCATTTTTCCGACAGATTTTCGGTTGGTCATAGCGCCGAAAGCGTTTGTGCACCAGGTTGGTCTATATTTTCTGTCTTACCTTAGTGTCAGGAATCGGCTCCCAAATATTATCGATGTTTTGAAACGCTCTATATACTTTTTAATGAATTGTGGTGCTGATATCTGAAAGTAGCAGATACTCTTTGAGATTGTTCTAAACATGGCTGTGACTTACTTCCAGAGTATACGAGGTGGGAAGTGAACAAAGTAGAAAACAAAGATTTCCAATATTGATTGAAATATACTGAAACTAGGCTATTGATTTTCGTACGTACGAAAGATTAATACATATAGTAGACTATTGCTTTTCTGAAATGTGCGTATGATTTCACAATTTCTTTGTGTTGGTGGTTAAAATGCTAATACATGAATTCCCTCTTTAGTGCAGAAATTCCTTCCTTGCATCTTACGGCCATTTTAGACGAGATGGTTTGGGGTGTGTGGTGGTTCAGTGGTAGAGCGTTCACCTCCGGTGCTTGGGGTCCCTAGTTCGATTCCAGCTTGCGCAGTGTGGACTTTGTGGTGGACAAACACCGTGCTCATAGGTTTTCTCTGGGTTCTTCCGTTTCCTCCCACTTTCTTCATTCCACCATTTCACTCATCTATCACTGTCTCCTTTAGCCTAACCGGCATAACCGTGGGATATAAAACTTAGATTTCATTTCGTTTAGGCGAGATGGGAATTCCCATCTTACCTAAAATGGCGGACATTCTTATCTTGATACACCAGTGGCTGAGGCTAAGTCGTTAGGCGAGATTGGAGGACACCGTTCCGCCCATCTTACACATTCGGCTTCATTATCTGCGTGATGTTCGGTGCCTGAAGCTGTTGAGAACTTCAACGTTGTATAAAGTAATATACTCTTTCGGAGATTCAAACACCCGATCATAGCTGCATACTAGTAGCACACCCACAAAGTTTTGTTAGGATGGGTCCACGCTTTGGACTGAGTCCAATACTACAAGCCACTACGTCTATGTAGTATTGAATGGGTATTATTCTGCACCCGAAAAGACGACGTCCTCTATTTTCAGAAAAACGAAAACAAAACTAGAAAGAGTACAGATGTAGTATAAGATCAAATTTTCATGCTACATCAATCATTTCTCTGTTAAATATAGTTTAAGAAAGTGTATAAATGTATGTTAAGTTAGGAAGTTTGGGGGCAAGAAGTCCGGACATACTCTTTTCCTGTGTTACTCTTCATGAAAATGATTTGATAGAAACATTCAAAACTTAAGTTATTATTAATCACTTTTAGGAATATTAATAAATGAATCCTCAGTATTCGTGGCTTTTCATGCTTACTACTGCACTTAGATCAGGAGGTAATAAATTACTGTAAATGTAAATAAAATTAAGAATCTTCTTTACACTAAGATTGTCTACGAGAAATTTGAAATTATTCTCAAGAAAAACGTCATTCACACATTTCATAAGAATTTAATGGTAATGCAATTTTTGACATATATTGTGCACTATCAAAAAGGTTTCGAGAAACATTTCAGTGGATGGAGAAATCATTCTGGGATTGACAG
Source organism: Thermobia domestica (assembly GCF_964235325.1). Lineage (NCBI taxonomy): Eukaryota > Metazoa > Arthropoda > Insecta > Zygentoma > Lepismatidae > Thermobia > Thermobia domestica. Next base: position 84,418,830 of record NC_137464.1, on the reverse strand, counting down.
AGGAGAGTGTATAAATATTTACTGAATTCAGTCTAGTTTGAAAGTGATTATGTCAATTACTTAATTTATTTTCACTTCAACTGAAGTTTATCTTGAGACGGAGTGAGTTTCTTCGGACACCACTTTGTAAAACCGCCTGCGCCCGTGTAGGTTACGTCTCAATCTGTCTCTCTATTATCAATTCCACCCATCGTTGCCATGTCTCATGTTGACAATATATGAGGAGCTTGTTTCCAAAATGTACTATATCAACTTTAATTTCTTTTCAGGAAATAGAAAAAAAAACAATAATATGCTCATTAAATTTTGAGGTAGAATGGGGATTCAATTTTATTTAGGTAGAATATTTTATAATTTATTTTACTGACACATAGTTCGGTGCATACATACAATTAGTAATTTTTAATAAAATATTTAAAATTTTAGAAATTATGGAGTAGTACTTGGACCTGAATCTATCCAACGTGGGTGTTCTTTGTTCATTGAATTGCCGACAAACACCATTGTAATCGTAGCAGATGCTTCTTTTGAAGCTGTCACGTATTTTCATCATTGTGTCAATTAAGGAAGTAACAAAGTGTCAATTTAATGTGACATATGGATGTTGCACAATACTTGAACCGTAGGAGGTGAGACAGACATGTGAAATGAGTTTTAGAAACATGAGAAACATCAAAGAAAAAGGATAGAATTTAAAATTGAAAAGCTTCTTGTAAGTGTCACGTAATTCCATCATTCTGTCAATTAAGGAAGTAAGAAAGTACGAGTTGAAAGTGAGATATGGGTGTTTGAAAATAGTGTAACAGCAGGACGTGAGAAAGTCATGTAACCTAAGAATGGCATAGGTAGGGAGAGAATTCTTTGATGTGTACTAAAGAAAGAAACATATACACAGGTGTACTGTAATTTTGGGTGGTCCAGTTTTTGGAGTTGGAGGGGGATGTACTGTGCTCTGGACATTGGTTAATTGATGGACTGTGATTTCTAATGCATGGAAAAGAAAGAAATAGGAGACACCTGCTTGTATGTGTGTGTTCCAGGGTTTTTGGAGGTGGGGAACGAACTGTACTGCCCATGGAATAAAAAGACATTGCTTAATTGACAGTGTAACATGCACCCTATGGAGAAAGAGCAATGAGTATACTGAAGGAGAGAGAATGTAAGAAATACCTTGAAAATGTTACATAGGGAAAGTGTAGTGTCCTTTTGACCAAAGGACCAGTTTAAATTAACGTGGGAATAGTTAAAATTACTACAATAGAAAGCGAAACTTTTTTTGTGTGTGGATGAGAAAACGCCATGATACTTTCAACCCAGCTGTATGTCTAACTCTTTTTAGAAAAGAAAGAAAGAAAAAAAGATCTTTTAAGTTGTTAGGATATAGAAAGTTATTTGAGAAAAACGTATGTGACATTTATTGTTGACGGATGGGACCCCCTGTAATTTTGAGTTGAACGTAACTTTTTTTAGAAAAGAAAAAAAAAAAAAAAGATTTTTCTGACTTAGACAGAAAAATGTTCCATTTAGCATGCCCTGTTAGAATGAAAAAAGAAAGAAAGAAAAAGCCATTTTTCTGGAAAAGATTCTTGTTAACTTTAAAGAATAGCTATTGTACTTGTTTTTGTGAAAAAACGGAAGTGTGTGTGTGTGTGTGTGTGTGTGTGTGTGAACGCTGGAACCACCCAGGTTAACGAATATATATAACGAAGTTTGAAATGAGAGTAGATTATATAGTGTGCTTTTGGCGTTGTGGAAACTTGCCTTGTGTATTTTTTCTGTGAGTGTGTTGTTTGGAGAATAATTTTGGAATTACCGGAAGGAAAAAAGTAAGTTAAAATTTACCATTTATATAAATAAATATTAAACTTTGATTTTAAATGTATTTACATGCATTAAAATGACTTGTGTTTGCTTTTATTTATTGAACAAATGTCAGATAGAACCGTTGTTACGGCAAATTTAAGATTGAAATACGGAAACCAGAAATGTTGTGTATTTTGTGGATATTTAAAACACCAAGAAGCCCAATAGTGAACGGATAGGTTACCTACCATAAGACAGCGAGAGAGAGAGAAATAATATGGGAAGCATGCATATACGCTGAATGCATGCTATGAAGCGAGGGCGGGAGGGGGTGTTTGTAGTTTGGCGAAAAGAGCAAGAGAGGGAGATAGGGAGAGAATGTTTGCAAGGTTGGATAAATGCGTTCGGTGCGTAAGAGGAGAGGAGAGGGGTGGGAGGATTTTGGTGCTTCTACTTTGACGAAAAGAGGAAGAGAGAGAGAGAGAGAGCAAGCTTGGATAAATGCGTTGGGTGCGTAAGAGGAGAGGAGACGTGCGGGGAACAGTTTAACGAAAAGAGCAAGAGAGGTAAAGCGAAGCATGTATACGTTCGCTGCTGAGCGGAAGACAGGGGGAAGGCGCGGGGTTAACCTGCTTCAGGCCTTTTTTTTTTTTTTATTCTTAGCTGAATGCAATGGAATTTACGGTGCATGTATACGTTCGCTGCTGAGCGGAAGACAGGGGGAAGGCGCGGGGTTAACCTGCTTGAGGCCCTTTTTTTTTTTTTATTCTTAGCTGAATGCAATGGAATTTACGGTGTTTAAAAGGAACGGTGAAATCTTGTTTTGAACACAGAAACTGCAAAAGTTTGTGTAAGCCAAGAGAAAAGAAATAGCAAATGAACGAAAATAAATAATTTATATGTTGATATCAGTGGCGTATATGCGTGTGGTTTATTGAAATTCTAAGTGACTATTTTTTTTTTCTTTTTAAATATGTAAAGTTAGATTATAATGTTATGATGTGTACTAAAAAGCACATGTAAAGTATAGAAATGATAATACTTACCTAACACAGAATGTTATCCTTTTCAATGTTTGAAGCACATACGAAGCACTAATATATGGCGGGAAAAAAAGATGGGAAACGACAAAATGATTTCGGCGGTAAACGAATGAGGAAATGCCGGTTGTACAAATAACAGGAGACCGATACGATTTGATGTAAACCGCACAAAAGCATGTATGCTACTGACACGTGTTGGTATATAGGTGGCGCTGATGCATAAAGACTAAGATTTTTTTTTTGTATAATAACTTTAAATGGGCGTAGCTCCTAAACGAATGATTATACGATAAAACGGACAACAGAAATCGATTTGTTAGATGAAAATCTATATAGAAAGACACCTTAGATGATAAAACTGAACAATTTTTTGTGGGGGGCCAACAGTGGTGGGTGGACATGTAGGGCTCTAACATTACATTTTTGGCTTTTGACGGCCAACTATTGGTTGTAGAAAGAAAAGAAAAGTATTTTGTTAATTGTTATGACCTAAGGAACATGACTATATAGCTTAGAACATTGTAACTTGAAAATAATTTTAAATGGTCATAAATCCTAAACGGTTCATCGTAGGTGAAAATGGACAACAGAAATCGATTTATCAGGTCAAAATCTATATAGAAAGACACCCTACATGATACATTTGAACAATTTTTATTTTTTGAAATTTATATACAGTGTGTTTCAAAAGTACAGTTTTTTTATTTTTTCACTTTTTTGGCTAAACTATTGGTCGTAGAAACAAAAGAAAAGTATTTTCTTAATTGTTAGGGCCTAAGGAACACTACTATACAGATTAGAACATTGTAACTTGAAAATAATTTTAAATGTGCGTGGCTCCTAAACGGTTCATTGTAGGAGAAAACGGACACCAGAAATCGATTTATCAGGTCAAAATCTATATAGAAAGACACCCTACATGATACATTTGAACAATTTTTATTTTTTTGAAATTTATATACAGTGTGTTCCAAAAGTATAGTTTTTTATTTTTTCGCTTTTTTGGCCAAACTATTGGTCGTAGAAAGAAAAGAAAGATATTTTCTTAATCGTTAGGACCTAAGGAACATGACTATATAGCTTAGAACATTGTAACTTGAAAATAATTTTAAATGGTCATAAATCCTAAACGGTTCATCGTAGGTGAAAATGGACAACAGAAATCGATTTATCAGGTCAAAATCTATATAGAAAGACACCCTACATGATACATTTGAACAATTTTTATTTTTTTGAAATTTATATACAGTGTGTTCCAAAAGTATAGTTTTTTATTTTTTCGCTTTTTTGGCCAAACTATTGGTCGTAGAAAGAAAAGAAAGATATTTTCTTAATCGTTAGGACCTAAGGAACACGACTATACAGATTAGAACAATGTAACTTGAAAATAAAAATTTAATGAATTTGCATAAACAATATGGCGTCGATTTTTTTCAAACTTTGGAAATATGTTTATTAAAAGATATATTTTTATATGAATAGGTAAAATGAATAATATTACTAAAATAAATACCTTTTTTTGCGTGTTTTTTACCGCGACCGGTACGCGCCGCGCGTTTTTTACCGCGACCGGTACGCGCCGCGCTGTATTTGCGCCCGGAAAAAGGTTTTTGCGACGCGGGACGCGTAAAATATTGCCGCCCGGAAAGTGCGCGGGGTATTGCCGGACAAACAACACTCGGTAACTTGCTATGGCACATGTACACACACGCACAATCTTATACACACTAATGTGAATGTTATGGTACAGGTGTCGTTGTTTGAAGAAACAAACATGGCGGATGGATTTTAATGTGCATTAATCTAGTATACATTATTTTTAAAACAGTAATAATTAAAAATTTAAACAAGTTAACACGAACTTAACCGAAGTTTTCCGAACATTGCCGAACAAACAAAAAATGTATTTACAATTTGTGTACATATTGGTTAATGTGCCACACAAATGGTTCCGAACTTAACCGAAGTTTCCCGAACATTGCCGAACATAAACATAACAGTTTATTTACAATTTGTGTACATGTTTATACATGTATTACACAAACGGTTCCAAACATAAACATAAAAATGTATTATGATTTACCGTACACGTTTAGTATACGTATACTATGCATTAAATATAATTTAATTACCGTTAAAAATAATAATTATAATATTAACACAGAGTATAACACTACTACTTGTATAAGCTACAACACCGTTTGTAATCTCGTACGCAAACGCAAATCGTTTTGTAGTCTTGTACCCAAAAGCATTTGGTTTGTAATCTCGTACCCAAAAGCATTTGGTTTTGTAATCTCGTACACAGGTGCTTTAACATATTTTAAATTAGTAACAGTGATATTACACAATATGACGTAATTTGTACCTTATGTTACTGGGTTTAAAAAATTCCTTTGTTAGTAGTGCTAGGAATTTCTTTTGTTTGCTTTGCTGCAGGTGTTTAAACAGGTTTAAACTGGTTTTATTGTTTTTTTTTTTTTTTTTTGTTAAGCATTGTGTATATATACCCCCGTTGCTAAGGAAATATTATCATATGAATGTTGGTAAGCGTACCTTTAACACGATATTTACTTAGTTAGTGATTAAATTTATACAACCATATAATAAAAGAAATATTAAAATATTATATTTACAAAAGAGTAGTAATATTAACTGTATTGTTGCAGTTGTTGAAATTCAAAACAAGATAAGAAGAAAAAACAAAAGAAGAAGAAAGGAAGTAAGGAAGAAATCCTGATTTTATTTCAACTTTAGAATACATACCAGATTTACATAGAAGATCATCGTAAGTATATTTACATACTATACATATTTGAATGATAATGTTTTTATACTTTGATTAAATATTTGTATATAAAGTATTATTTTTAAAAATTGTAAACTGTTAAATATTTACAATAATACCCCATTTTAAAACAAACGAAATTTGTTTTACCATTGTGCAAAACATGTTTCTTAATAGATTCACACTTTATTTTATGAACAAAGTTCTTGCAGAATTTTAAAAATGTTCACACTCCATTTTAACAATGAAGTTCTTGCAGAATTTTATTAATGATTACACTCTATTTTAACAACGAAGTTCTTGCAGAATTTTAATGATGATCACACTCTATTTTAACAACGAAGTTCTTGCAGAACTGAAGAAATAAGTAGAGCTTCTTAGAAAGAAACTAAATAATATTGTTAACTGAATAACATTATATTGTTGTATTTATTTTAATGTATACTAATTTTTTGTTTTTATATTTTACAGATGGAATTTCTTGGTGCATCATACGTAAACGAGTTTAACGAAATTGACGAAATTTACCTGGGTGGTGTCATAGAAGGCTTACACACTAAGGAGCGCGTGTTGGAGACTTGGTGGCGTATTATGGATAAGCAACGCCAAGGATTTCGTGGCAGTGAAAGGTATGATACCTTGTTATCAGCTCTTTTTAATTTTTACCATGATAATCAAGCACTTATATTGCAATATGCAATGTCTAGTGCTGACATTGTTGAGTTATTTGCACACGGATTTTTCCGTGAGCAAATCATGTACCAGTGGGCACATGACAAATTCATTCATTTTAATTATTTTAATTGTGCACAAGGTGATAGGATAAATGCAGCAGAGGTAGCCGAATTTTGTAATTATGGATCGCGTTTTATTTTGGTTCATAATAATGTGATGCCATCTGTTGAAAATTCCGTAACCTCGGTCCACCAAGAAAGTCAACCCTTGGAAAACATACTTCAAGAAGAAGATTTTAATTTAATTGATGAAATTATTAATGAACAAATAGAAAATGAAGCAGCAGATGGTACACAAACAAATCAAAATTCCGCAGTTTTAGTAAATCCCGATGAGTTTGGAACATCTGATTATGTGGAGGCTTTATTAAACGAGTTATGTGAAAACGGACAAAATCCTGTGGATGTTGTAAATAATGAAGTAGAGGTATCAAGTGTACAATGTTCACGGGATACTCGTGGTTACGGAATGGGGTCTCCACAACCTAGTACTTCTGGTTACGTTTCTCCAAGTAAACGTAGCGGACATACAGATGTTCAAAATACAGGGGAAGGTAATTTCGAAGTAGTACGTGAAAGCAGAAAAAGTTTCACTAAGTTTAACTTGGTGGGACATGAAATTGCGGTAAGGCCAATGGGAAATGATGAAATTAGAAATCCTGCGGCCTATATTGAAAACCTAATGAACTTCGCATTGGATAATGTATTGAACAATGCGAGACCTAATGATTTTGTTGGAATGTACATTGATTCCTCCAATAGTAAGGATAAGAAAGCAGTGTATGTTCCATGGAGACGCCGCAAAGACATTTCTGCTAAGTCCGTTTTAGCTTCCATTACTAGAGTGTTAAATAGTAATGAAGACTTCCTTTTAGGTAATCATGTCCTCTTTCGATTTCATATAGTAAATTCGATGTTTGGTGCTGGAAGAACACGAGATAATAATTCCACACTAAACAAATATTTACCTTTAAATGAATTTTTAGTACAACATTTGGTTGAGCTCCCGGGAACCGATAATGATAAACTTTGCTTACCTAAAAGTATTGCTTGGGGTATAGCAAAGCATACCGAAACACATCAAAATTTGAGTCATTTAACAGATCCAACTAGAGATACATTAAAAGGTAGAGCAATTAAGCTTTGTACTGAGGCAGGTGTTAGCGTTAAAGGTGGTTGCGATTTTAATGACGTTGAATTGTTTCAGAAACATTTAGCTCCAAATTATCAAATTATTATTTATGAAAAAGTACCCGAAAGCAAACGTGAATTTAGAGTACGTTACCCGGAAACACAAGTACAAAGACCAGAGTTACAAGATGCAAAACCCATCTATATTTATTACGATCAAAGGGGACGTATTGGACATTTCCGTCCTATTCGTACAATAACGTCATTTCTAAGAAAAAAAAAGTATTGCTTGCACTGTTTAAAGGGATTTAAAGGTTTGAATCGTTATCATAAGTGTGAGTTAATGTGTTCAGCTTGCGAACATATGCATAAACTTGATGTTACGATGTATAAAATGAAATGCAATGCATGCAATAGATATTTTACTAGGGGTGAATGTTTCGACAATCATTTAAAAGGTAATAAAATTGGCAAGAATGTGTGTGAATATGTGAAAGTTTGCATCAACTGTAATGCACTCTATGATTTAAGATCACGTAAATCTGATCATACATGTGGTGAATACTTTTGCAGTACGTGTCGCGAACATGTACAGGAAGGTCACTCATGTTATGTGAAGAAAGTAAAACCTACTCATATCAAGAGGTTTCTTTATATTGTCTTTGACGTAGAAACCATGCTCAAACCGGAAAATGAGCGTGGGGAACGGGAACACGTTGTTTGCTTGGTATGCGCTAGACATGTATGCCATAAATGTATGAACATAGGTATTGATGAAGCCTGCAGTACATGTGGTGATGAAAACGGTAACCGCTCGTTTTCTTTTAAAACCATTGATGAATTTATTACACATATTTTATTAGATAGACCCCTATTTAGTAAAGTATGCGTCATAAGTCATAATGGTAGTCGTTTTGATAGCATTTTCTGTTTGAGATCTCTCATTGAGTCCCAGCATATCATTCCAAAAACTTTAATTCAGGGTCAAAAGATTTTTAGTATTTCTATTCATAACAAAATCATTTTTAGAGATAGTTATTTGTTTGTTGGTGTAAAATTATCAAAATTACCTAAGACGTTAGGCCTTTCAGAAAATTTAAAGAAGGGAGATTTCCCATATTTGTTTAATACAGTAGAGAACCAAAATTATGTAGGACCATATCCGGGAATAGAATACTATGATCCTGAATCGCGATCTGGTGAAGAAAGAAAGCGGTTGGAGGGATGGCACCAAGAACGGGTGCAATTGGGAGAGCAATTTAATTTGCAAAAGGAAATGTTGGAGTACTGTGAAAATGATGTGAGAATTCTCACAGAAGCTGTTATTAAATTTAGTAATATCATAGAAGAGAAAACGGGTGGATTACAATGTTTTCTAGTATCGTCTACGATTGCAAGTTTAGCCATGCAAACATATCGTACATCATATCTTCCAGAAGAAAGTATTTCTGTTATACCACCTTTGGGGTACCATTATAAAACAAAAACCAGTGAAAAAGCAATGAAATGGCTAAAGTATATGGAACACCAATTGGGTATAGAAATCCAGCATGCTGGACGAAACGGAGAACAATCTTTTGGAAGGTATAATGTTGACGGATACAATGCAGAGCTTAATGCCGTGTTCGAATTTATGGGATGTTACTGGCATGCCTGTAAAACGTGTTTTCCAAATAACCGTAATGCCATAATAGATAATGCACATGGTCCGTACAACACATTTGAAAAAAGGTACGAACATACGGAAATCCGGCGAAAATATTTCACAGAAATTCTAAAAATGAATTTGTATGAAATATGGGAGTGCTCTTGGGATAATAAAGTACGCACAGATGTAGATTTACAAAAGTTCCTTAAAGAACATTGTGATACTACTGCAGACTTTCTTATTCCTAAGAGTTGCTACAACGGAGGCCGTACTGAAGTATTTCGTTCATATGTGAATTGTGCGGACGATGAATCCATTTGTTATTATGATATTACATCGTTATACCCCTACGTAATGGCAAGGAAACCTCTTCCGGTGGGGGCACCTAAGGTGCATAAGGGGCCGGTTTTCCCAGATGTGGGAAAAATTCATGGGATTGTAAAATGTACTGTATTGGCTCCTAAACAACTCTTTTTTCCCATCTTACCATATGTAGCGCAAAGCCGATTAATATTTGGACTTTGTAGGCTATGTATGGAAGGAGAAACTATTGATAATTGCACACATAGTGATACTGAACGTGCATTAACTGGAACTTTTTGTACACCAGAGCTTCACCGTGCTCTTGAAAACGGATATAAAATCGTCAAAATTTATGAAATATGGGAATTCGAACTCATGGGTTCTGAAGATCGGAATTCACCTAGTTTATTCCGGGACTATGTGAATACGTTTCTTCAGATGAAGCAGGAAGCTTCAGGCTATCCTGCTTGGTGTAAAACTGAAGAAGACAAAGATAAGTATATTGACGATTACTATGCTCACGAAGGCATAAAATTAAATAAAGATAATATTAGCTCGAACCCTGGACTTAGACAATGCGCGAAGTTGTACCTCAATTCCTTATACGGAAAATGGGGACAGCGTACAGATATGACACGGTGTGTAATTATTGATAGTGGGACAGAGTTCCATAGGTACCTTGCTACACCGAGATATGAGGTTCATAGTGTTATTCCAGTTGGTGATGAACATCTTATTCTAACATATAAAGACTTGGAAACTGAAAATGTACCTTTAGAATTTTCCAATGTCGTCCTTGCTGGTTTTATTACTTCATGGGCCAGGCTACAATTATATGATTTACTTGTGACTGTAGGACCTGAAGACGTAATTTATTGTGACACAGACAGTATTATGTTTACGTGTAAAAAAGATAGGGAACCTCCGTTAAAGCTTGGAAGCTATTTGGGTGATCTCACTGATGAAATTGAAGAAGGGTGGGAGTTTGTAACGTTTATAGGCTTAGGGCCAAAAAATTATAGTATGCGGCTTAAAAATGCCGCAGGGAAATTTCGGAATATTTTCAAAATTCGGGGAATTACACTAAATGATAGGACCTCTCAAAGAATAAACTTTGAGAGTTTCTATGGATTAGTGACAGAAAATATTCATTGTACAATTATAGAAAATCCAAATAGCATTGTGCGAAAACAGGGCTTCACTATCTTTTCGCGTAAAGAGACAAAAACACACCAAGAGGTAAACAAAAAACGTAAACGTATTGACGATATACAAACTGACGAACCAATACCAAAGACAAAAAGTTTACCTCATGGATATGTACAATAATAATTTTAGCTTGGCTTATAAGTGATTGTTTTTATTTATTTATTTATTTATTTATTTTTTAACATTAGAGTATCACTATTTTATTTATTTATTTATTTCATCGTTTGCTGAGCAAACTTATAAATTGTAAACCAAAGTATACATTTCATTCTAGTCATTCATTTATTTTAGTCATTCATTCATATTTTAGTCATTTCAAGCTTTAATATTTATTGTTTAACTTATTTTTAATTTATTTTTAATTTATGTTGTTAATTGTGTGAGTGAGTGAGTGTGTGCATGAGTGTATATAAAGTAAAGTATCTATTGTGTGCATTCAGTTTAATACAAGATGTTAAAGTTTCAACATCCATCAACCATTTTAATTGCTGGTCCTTCACGTGCCGGTAAAACATGTTTTGTAAATCGATTATTAAATGAACGTGATGAAATGTTTACTATGAAATTTAATGAAATTGTTTGGTGTTATGGTGCAGTCATACCAAATTTAGATGTAAGTTCAGAAATTCGATTTATAGAAGGTATTCCAGATATGAATAATTTTGAAATACAAGAAAATTCATTATTAATATTAGATGACTTAATGTCTGAAACCAATGGTGATGTTGCAAACTTATTTACAAAATATGCACATCATAAAAAATTAACAGTAATATTTATTGTTCAAAATTTATTTCCAAAAGGAAAACATGCTCGTGATATAAGTTTAAATGCACATTATATTATAGTATTTAAAAATCCTCGTGATAAATTACAAATACAATATTTAGCAAGACAAATTATGCCACGATATAGTAAACAAGTTGTGAATGTGTTCGAAGATGTAACACGTGAACCTCACACTTATTTGTTATTTGACTTAACTCAAAAAACAAATGATGCATTACGATTACGTACAAATATTTTTCCTAATGAAACACTGCATGTATATGCAAATGTAAAAGACAGTAATTCAGTCGTTTACGTTTAGTTTAGTTCAAGATGTTGAAGGTGAAACAACACTTTGATACTCTCCGTGCTTTGTGCAAATGCAAAAGCGCAAAGCGAAAACAAATTATACGACATGCATCTGGTGATTTAATACGTACTATTTCACAAGTTGCTAAAAACACAATAAAAGGAAACATTCCATTGAATTCGCGTCAGAAGCAACGTTTACGTAGACATAAAAAGATCTTGCGTGCTTTATCTGCACAACGTACAGCACTTAATAAGAAAAAGAAAATTTTATTACAGAAAGGTGGGGCATTTTTACCATTAATTTTAGGACCATTACTTGGTGCAGTAGCAAGTAGTTTGTTTGGAAGATAACTATGTCGGAATTTCGTAAAATGATATTAGTGCCTGAAAATGCAATGCAACAAATGCATGCGAATATAAAATCAATAGATTCACATCAATCGCGTTTAGATGAAGAAATGAATAGTATTTTACAACGTCGTAATCTTAGTATTGAAGAAAAATGGAAATTGTATCAGCAAGCATTACAACAATATTTAAATTATACTTCATCAGTTTCACAAAATCCAATTACATTACCTATTATTGAAAAAGATGTTCCTCAAACATCATCATCATTATTATCTCAAGAAGAAGAAAAAAATAATTCTATTTTACCCTTTGTATCAGACATTTTACAATCAGTACCAAAAACACAGCGAAGGAAAACAGATCTATTATTAAAACAGTTAACAAGTTCTGATAAAATTCATTGGGATCAATCAGGAATAGTACGTATTCAAGGAAAAATAATACCAGGTTCTAATATTATTGATTTAATAAATGATGTTGTTCGTACACGAAAATATTCAAGAAATCCTATAGGCATTCACGAATTTAAAATTTTATTGGATGATCTTAATGTACCACGTGAATTTATTTCTACTCCTATAGTGAAATCACATAGCAAAGTTAAAAAATCACAAAGTCCAACACTAGTAACAAATATTTTTAAAAACTGGAAAGAATATAAAATGTAAATAAAAATGGGAAAATTGTCAAAATTATATTATGATTATACGAATCCTGCTTCTTTATCAAGTATTAAAACATTACAAACAAAAACAAAATTATCAAAAAACAAAATTAAAAATTGGTTAGCATCTCAAGATGCATATACATTACATGCACCAGCACGTAAAGTGTTTGAACGTAAACAATATTATGTTAGTGCACCAAATGAAACATTACAAATGGATTTAGCAGATATGCAAAATATTGCCAAGTATAACAAAAATTATAAGTATATATTATGTTGTATCGATATTTTTTCACGGTATGCGTATTGTGTTCCCTTAAAAACAAAAACAGGTCCTGAAATGGCAAAAGCAATCAAAAAAATTTTAAAAAATTTTAAACTACCTGTGTTTAATGTACAAACGGATTTAGGTACAGAATTTTATAATCGGCATGTAAAACGTTTATTTAAAGAATACGAAATTAATCATTATAGTGTACATTCAGAAATTAAATGTGCATTAGCTGAACGTTTTATAAGGACATTAAAAGAAAAATTGTATCGTTATTTTACGGCTAAAAATACATACCGTTATATAGATGTCTTAGATCAATTTGTAAAAAATTATAATCATTCGTATCATAGTAGTATTAAAATGGCACCAGCAAATGTAAATTACTCTAATGTTGATCAAGTTTTGAATACGTTGTACGGTGATAAAACGAATAAAAACAAATTAACATGTAAATTTCACCCTGGTGATTATGTGCGTGTTAGTAAATATAAACATAAATTAGAAAAGGGATATTTACCAAAATGGTCACAAGAAATTTTTATTGTTGATAAATGTATTCCGACAAATCCTATTACATATAAATTAAAAGATTGGAATGATGAGGAAATTAAAGGAATATTTTACACAGAAGAATTACAAAAAGTAAATGTAAATTCAAACAAAACATTTTTAATTGAAAAAGTACTAAAACGAAAAAAAGATATGATGTATGTAAAGTGGTTGGGATATCCATCAAGTATGAATTCATGGATTAAAACAAATTCTGTTCAGTCTTCAAAATGAGTTCAATGATAGAACATGATTTCTATGTTACTCTTCCTTCAAATGCTAGTAGTGAAATTTTTACTGATAATACAACTTCTTCATTTATAGTAAAGTTAGCACAACCTATTCACTTAAGTGAAGGAGAATGGTATGTTGCATTAACACAACTTAATGTTCCTTTTAGTTTTTATAATGTAGGTAAAAATGAAAAAATTGTAATTGAAACCATCGTTAATGATGAACTTGAAATTGTACATGTTGATATTACACCAGGATACTATACTTCTATTTCATCCATTTTAGAAATGATTCCTGAAGAATTACGAATGTTAAAATATTATAAAAATAAAAATCAAGTTGGAATTAGACATTCTTTAAAATTAAAAGATTTTTGTGTTATTGGAATGACACGCGGATTGCAACATTTACTTGGATTTATAAATGAAAATACAACAGAGTTTACAGATGCTGTTTTTGTAAAACCAGTTAATGAAGATATTCCAAGCGTAACACGTGCAAAATTTCCATGCAATTTAGAATATAATATACCAAACGTTTTTAATGTTTGTGTTGATATTGTAAAACAACAAGAAAATATTGGACCAGTACTTCGTAAAGTTAGTGCTTATAATATTGAGCACGGAGATGTAAAATGTTTTCTATTTCACACACCACAATATGTTAAAGTTGTAAAATCTTATTTTAATACGATTGAAGTAAACTTAAAAGATGAGCACGGTTTAAAATTGCCATTTGAATTTGGAACTTCAAACTTAACACTTCACTTTAAACGAAAATGATTTCTGAAAGTATTGATGATAGTTTTTACATTACACTTGTATCAAACGCAAGTACTGATGTATATCCTACAAATAGTCCAACACATTTTATTAATCAACTAAAAAATAATATTCAATTATCAGAAACCGATTGGCATGTAGGATTAAGTGAACTACATGTTCCTTTAACATGTTATAATGTTAACGATGGAGAAAATGTTATGTGGTATAAAATAAAAAATGAAGAAGCACAAAAAGGTAAAATTGTAAGTGGATATTATCACTCTGCACATCATATCATTGATGAATTAAATAAAATATCAAAAGATATAAAATTTTCTATATCAAATATTGTACAAGTAGATTGTAGTGATCGTGTTGAATATGCCTTATTATCACCAACATTAGCAATGCAATTAGGACTTCGTCAACATAAAGATCTTGTTTTGTATAAACGTGGATTTAAACAACCGTATGTTGATATTGGATATCCTCATCAAATTTTTATTTATACTGATATCATACAATATCAGTTTTTAGGTGATACAAAAGCACCTTTATTACGTATTGCAACAACATCAAATGTAAAATACGGTAAAGTAAAAACATTAACATTTCAAGATATTCATTATCTACCACTTGCAAAGTTTTCATTTAACAGTATTGAAATACTATTAAAAGACCATGCAGGACGAAATTTGCCATTTCGTTCTGGGACACTAAGTGTTACACTTCATTTTAAGCGCTCTCCTAATAAAAAGTAATTAATTAATTATATTTTAAACATGAAATTTAGACGGCATTACGGACATGGTATCCCATACTTTTCAGGACCTGTATATCAACGGGGACATGGTATAGGTAGTTTCTTTCAAGGATTATTTCGTTTTGCATTACCATTTCTTAAACAGGGTGCAAAAACTTTAGGTCGACAAGCATTACAAACGGGAATACAAGTAGCGGGTGATGTATTAGAAGATAAACCATTTAAAGAATCTGTTCGTGCACGTGTAAAAGAAGCTGGTGAAACATTAAAGACAAAAGCTGTTAACAAAGTTGGTCAGTTATTAACTGGAAGTGGTAAGAGACGGCCACGCAAGCGTAAAGCTCCGGCAATTGTTCGGTTTGGACCTCCAACTAAACGTAAGCGTACAAACAAAAGCAAAAGCAAAAGAAAAGTAAAAAGAAAAATAAGTCGTGTTACAGATATATTTTCATAATGGCACTACTTAATTCAAACAGTGTGGAATGTTGTACCAATGATTTCGATTTATTTAGTACTCCAATGACACAAACTGCAATTGAATCTTGCTTTAATGCTGAATACCGTCCAATTTCAACATTAAGTTCTGATGGACCTATTGAATTTTTTATTCCCGGTGAAACAGGAGAATTTATTCATACTGCATATCTTTATCTTTACGTACGTTGTAAAATTACAAAACCTGATGATACACCATTAGCTGACACTGATGTTGTAGCACCAACAAATAATTTTCTACATTCGTTATTTAGTCAAATTGACATTTCATTAAATGATAAATTAATTACTTCTTCATCAGGATTTTATCCTTATCGTGCGTACCTTGAAACATTATTAAATTATTCCCGTGATGCTTCTGATACACATTTAAAATTAGGTATGTGGTATAAAGATACCGCTAAACAATTTGATACCATAGGTAATGCTAATGTAGGTTTTCAACAACGTGCTAATTATATTAAAAATAGTAAATCGTTTGAAATGTATGGTCGTCTGTATACAGATATTGCTGGATTACCAAGAGCACTTGTAAATAAAGTAGGTCTTCGTATAAAATTACATCGTAGTAAAGATGCTTTTTGTTTATTATCACCTGTAAATACTTCTTATAAAGTAAAACTTGAAGATGTTACTCTACATATACGTCGCATTGATGTTGCACCTCATTTGGCAATGGAAATCAATACTAATATGAATCATGAAACAGCAAAATATCCCCTTACAAGAGTACAAACAAGATCGTATACTATTCCTGCAAACGTTAATTCATACAATCTTGATAATATTTTTCTGGGTAACGTACCTAAAGGTGTTGTTATCGGGTTTGTTTCCAATTCGGCATTTAATGGAAAATCTGAACTAAATCCATTTCATTTTCAACACTTTAACGTTAACAAACTGCAGCTACAAGTTGGATCAAAATCTTTTCCTCCCAGTCCCCTCACCCCCGATTTTAAAAACAATTTGTACCTTCTAAGTTACCATTCTCTGTTTTCCGGTACTGGTTTATATTATAAAGATGATGCACATACTATTACTCCTGAAGAATATCCACACGGCTATACTCTTTATGCATTTATTCTATCACCTACAGCAACATTAGATGATTGTACGTGGGACCTTGTGCGTGATGCGCCTGTAAATGTTAAAGTTTCCTTTTCTGAAAATTTAACTGAGCCTATAACATGTATTGTTTACGCTCAGTTTGATTCTTTAATTCAAATTGATAAAGATAGAAATATATATACTGATAATACTTTTTAAAAGTATCATTTTAATAAAAGAAGTATAACTGTTCACTTCTAAGCATATGAATTACATGTGTCCTACTGGTACAAAGTGTGTTAAACATTGTATATTGTAATATTTTTGCTTGATTATTCAAAGAGTTGCAAGGTATCATACTATGAAGTTTGTCAAAAGTATTTTTTATGCGTTAGCACCATTCATCGTTATTGGAAAAGTTATAAAAAACTCTATCATGAATATTTTAAACATGTTATTTCGTTTTATGAGAATATTCCATATACTCCACTAGGTCTTCCAACATATACGCGTATAAAGTGAAGTGAAGTGATGTGAATTTAAAAAACAAAAGTTATGTACACGGATGATTTAATAAAAGTGTTACTTCGTGATAAAGTTACTGGTGCAAATGTGCATGGCATTTATCCTATTGATAGAATACCAAAAACTGTGCAACCACCGGCTGGACTTATTATAAATTTAAGCAATTCATCTTCAGGTGGCACACATTGGGTGTGTGTATTCATTGATGAAAATCAAAGAGGATACTATTTCGATAGCCTAGCATTACCATTTCCAAAAGAAATAAAAACTTTTTTAAATAAAAATTGTAAAATATATTTTACAAATAGTTCCGCATATCAAGATGATAATTCAATCTTGTGTGGACAATTTGTGTTGTACTTTTTGCATCATATTGTACGAAAGAAAAGCTTTAACGAATGTTTAAATTTGTTCAAAAAAAATAATCTTAAACAAAATGATAAAATTGTATTCAATCATGTAACCAATATAATGAAAAAGAAAAAACAAGTAGATTAGTTTAATAAAAATTTTTTATTTACAATTGAAAATCTTGTATTTTTATTCACAAGAACATATCATATCCTTTTTACAACTTTGCAAATGCATTAGTTAATGTTATAGTACGTTGAAACTTCCACCAATAACATAACTGTTGTGCATTACGAAATGCACATCCTGATTTTTTCTCAAGTTTAATATTTTGTTCATGAAAAGCACAATAATCATTAAATACATTTGCATGCATTGTGTTTAATGGTGGACACTGTTTACTTTCCAAATCAATAACATTAGCTAGTGCAAAAATATTTTTAATCCAAAGTGTTTTTTCTGCACCTTTACAATAAAAGGTTGCATCTTGTTTACAAAGTTGATATATAAGGTTACGTATGTGTGATACAGTATAACCGCATTTATCATTCCAAGTTAATCCATGTAAGTTTAATGTTAACCATTCAATTTGTTTTTGACAACCTAATGGAAGTATATTGTATTCTACTGGTGATTTTATTAAACAATGTAAATTTACTGTATCATCACACGCAGTTAAACAAAATTCACGTATAATAAATTCATGATTTGAAATCTTAAAACCTTGTATGTCAATAATGTATTCATTAACACATGGTGAAATTTTATGTTTACGTTCTAAGAAAAATGGTATAATTTGTCCAACAAATTCAGTGTTCTTTAAACAATCACGCACTTTGCGTATAAAGTTTATACTTGAAATTTCACTATGGTGTTCTTCAAACACTTCATATAAATCAATAACAGTTATGTCGTTGGATAAATATCCTACAGCAAAAGTTCCAATATCATCGTGAAATAAACATTGATGTTCAAGATGCAGCAAGCATTGTTCACAAGAAATATTATTATTAAAGCGTAAGTATGCACTTATAGTTTTTAAAACACAAACTTCACTAATATGTTCTTCACTACATGATACACAAAAATTATTTTCGAAATACATTATGTACAGTACGTTTTCTTAACACACTTCACTATACTCGTTCGATCTGTCTTTTTCAAGGAAAATACTTAAAAGTTCTTTTCGCACATTCACATCCACTGATAGTTCACCAAATGTAATATTAAAATAATCTCTTGTCAATGTTGTAATAACTGTATGTGTTTCTGCATAAATGTCAAATAATTCCTCCTGTACACGAGGATTCACTAACACAGACCAAACACGAATGTCTAAAACGTCATCATTACAATAAAAACATTCATGAGACCATTCACATGTATCATGCCAATAACATGCATAGCATATTAAATAATCATTTGGTTTCCATTTTGCAATGCAGTCTCTTACACAGTTCACATCCACATAGTTAACACCACATTCACAATTCCAACTTAATTCTGATAAATCAGGTGAACATGGCGGCGTATCCACATTTGATACCACTTCGTCATTTGATTTTGCCTCAAAATCTGAATTATCTTGCGAAAATTCATACACTTCATTATCTATTCCCGCATCACTATCACTTGCATAAACTTTTATATTATCGTTTTCATATCTTTCTAATTCATTTTCATCAAATGTACAATCTGGAGAATCTGGATATTCACTCTCAGCGTCTAACTTATGCTTCACATCAACGTCTTCTACAAACTGACGGTTCTCCATCGCTAACAAAACTATACATGCCTATTTTTTAAAACCAATATTTAAATAAAAATTTCAAATGACGTCACGCGCTCGCGCCCGCGCACGCGGGTATTTTCCGTTCGCGCCCCCGCGCCTTCCCGCGCCGCGTCCGCGTTTCCGCCGCCGCCGGGTTAAAAACTCTTTTTATAACAATCCGCTATTGTTCAACACCTAAATTAATATTCTTTAACGCATACAGCTGCGAGGTTTCTCTTTACATACATCTGCAAAGAATTGTATAGTTCTATTATTTCTTTATACCCTTGTTCAATGATTTTCCCAAGATTTTTCTTTTATTATTCTTTATAACAAGTTAGCATTGTTCAACAAGTTTCCAAGGTTTCTCTTTTATTATTCTCTTTTGTGTCAGTACTATACATACAATAGTACTACAGCCATTACCTGTCATCATATGTCATTTAAACAATACTGTATTTCTATAGCCCTATACTCTCTACCCATTGTCTCCGGGCACCCCGGTGGTACTTCATTATTACGAATACAATAGTATTTGTCGTCAATCCTTTGTTCTATTACCTCACACGTTGGATAGATCCAGGACCAAGTACTACTTTATGGATATAGTACTTTTTGGGTTTGTGTGGATATAGTACATTTTGGTACTAAATAAAATAGATACAGTATGTTTTGAAACTAAAATTATACAAGACGGTAATACATATTATATTTTTTAAATACTTATTTACTAAATAGTACACTAAAACCATACAC
Organism: Thermobia domestica; assembly: GCF_964235325.1. Lineage (NCBI taxonomy): Eukaryota > Metazoa > Arthropoda > Insecta > Zygentoma > Lepismatidae > Thermobia > Thermobia domestica. Next base: position 84,398,544 of record NC_137464.1, on the reverse strand, counting down.
TCTGATATTATTACATGAGATAAATGCATGTAAGTTCACAATCTGTGTCGTCGGTGAATGTTCTGCTGGTGTTTCAGGACAATAGTCGCATGCATCTTGATCACTAAAATTATTAAACTAGCTTCAAACAAACGTTTTGCAGAAACAGCTCGAAAAGCGTAATGTTTGACAGCAACTAACGTGCAAAACTACTTAAAAACTAGCACTGCTAGCAACAAAGAGTGACTTCAACAATGATCTTAACATTAATGTTTACTACAGTGTTGTAGCGACATTGCCAAATGAAAGCATGAATCCTTTCAGTACAATTTACAAATGAAAAAAATATATTTATCACTCAGAATACTTTAAAAGGAGCCTAAAAGAACTGTTTGGTTGCCTTAATTGGATATAGTACGTTTTTCCATGAAAAGGAAGATATGCGTATTAAGGCAATGCTGAATACAGTACATTATGAAATTAAGAAAGGATATCGTCGGCGGCAATTCAAAACCTGCTATGTGCATTTTGCAGGAGAAGCGAAAAACAGTATCCTGGTTAGCTTTTTGGCTTTATAAAAGTGATGTTATAAGTAATATTTGATGCTGCACGTAACTGGTACCTTCTCAAGTTACTTGAAAAGGTATCAAGTTACGTGCAGCATCAAATATTACTTATAACATCACTTTTATAAAGCCAAAAAGCTAACCAGGATACTGTTTTTCGCTTCTCCTGCAAAATGCACATAGCAGGTTTTGAATTGCCGCCGACGAATAGTATATTTTGAAACAAATAATTGCTAGATATTGTACATATTGGATCAAATGTGTTTTTAAAGTTCGTTTTTTAACACTGTTTCAAAGCGTTCTGGCACAAATTATCATATTTATCCAGAAATACCACTAACCTTCTAACCTTTCAGTTTCCAATAAAATTTGAAATTCTGAAAGAAAAGTGGATATAGTACCTTTCGGAAACAAGCTCTTCATATAACACATTTCTCTATTTTTTTTTTTAATCACCTTCTGAATAGAAAATGCTAAAGGAGCCACTGTCTGCTAGTTCACTCAATAAAGGACAATAGTGTGCTAATTTCAGTTTTCCTGAACGTTAGAATTTTTGAGACTTAAAAATGTAAATACTGTATCTTGTATATATGGGACCTACAATACGTTTATACACAATTTTCAGTTACTGGACACATACAAAACTAGTATTATATACAAACAATTAACATATAGGTACCCCATACCAAAAAAAAAAAAAATCATAATTCACTTATTTTCTTTTATTTTTGTTTTCAATTTTAGCAATCAATTACTATAAGAGTTCAATCAAAATCGTAATAGAACATACGGCCTCTGCTTTTTTCTCCACTTCGAACGCTGATTAAGATGATAATGCAGACATTTTCAAACTGAGCGTCCCTCAGTAGTCGAAGTATGGGACGGAATCATTGCTATGCCGAAAAAAGAAAGACACTGAAAATAGGTATTAGCTATGAAAAAAAAAAGGTTAAACTTTGTGTCATAAGATTTTGAATCACACAACTAATGAACTTTAAAAAAATAATAATAATTGTCTTTATCAAGTGACTGAAGATTAATATGGTGTATTGTTTGCCATTGAAACCGGTTGGGAAAAATGAACACATAAACTTAGAATTTGGTCTAAAGTTAGAATTTAGTTGAGAGAGCATTAACACATTCGAGACGGAGCCCGCCACATAGGCGGGGTCTTTCTTTTTCTTCAGTGGACGGAGCCCGCCTACCAGGCGGGCCTAAGGTTTCGTTACTTTAAATGGCAAACGCATGTCCATAGCTGGGTTTCGACTTCTCAGTTATACTTTGTGATGCCTCTAGTACTTGTAAAAAAATCGAAATGGCAGTGCGACGAGTCCAGAATGAGGGAGGGTCGTTGACCTTAAGAGACTGTTTCCGCGCAAATTTGTCAATTGTGCTTCAACCGAAGCAGCTTTGAATGATTGCTCTTGCTGTTTAGTAGCTTCTTTTCATTCATAATAGACAATTTGGGCGAAGAAGAGATACGAAATATACTATATCGGATGGATTTGGATTCTGGATCTGAAATCGATGACTCGGACAATGACCCGGATTACGTGGACGATGATAATATGCTAGGTAAGTTCTTTTTCTATTTACTCGGCAATAATTGCAATAATAAAGTTTTAGCATGGGGACAAAAATCTGTCTTTGTAATATTCCACAATATACAGCGATAGTGTGTTCAAATATGGAGCTATCCACACGGATAGACAGTGGCGTACTTAGAATAATATTTGGGGGGTTGAATTAGAAATGTTATTTTATAGAAGTCGCGGAGATTTTGACATACCATGTGGATATTTTGTCGTACCAAAAATTTCGAGTTTACAGGCATAGATAGGAGAGTTTCTTGCATCTGGCTGTTTATAGCATTTTCTTTAGATAGTTAGTGGCGTATCTAGAAAAATATTTTGGGGAGCTTTGGGGATAAATATGTCTACCGCGAATGTAAAGTCGGTGCAGATAAAGGCGAAGTGTCCACAGGTAAAAGGGTACGAAAAGAAACTGGGAGTGTGCTAAATGTTGTGTAGCTCTATGTATGCCAGATTGTTTCAAAAATACCATCAGAGAACGTGATATGAAAAGTAAAATGACATCAGTATATAAGCAGCCAATTTTGTGCATGTAATGCGTGTAGCAATCAAGTGCAAGGCTAATTACTAAAACTTTGAAAATAAATGCCTTGTACATGAAATCTTTTCAACCTCCAGATTTATATAGTTTTTAGCGATTTTGATTGATTACTAATAGAAAAAAATAAGTATACTGCAAATAAATAATTACCCTTGTATTTGTAAATGCAATGAATGTAATATTTTAGTGCAAGGCGAATTACTTGTTTGTTATAAGGAAAACATTGTAACTGTTATATACAGAATGGCCCTTATCAACATACAATAGGGTGTATAGAGATTCGACGTCATCAAGATACATAACTTCTTTACCTTGGTTCTGTCGGTTTGATTCATTTGCAGCACAAATCAGCCTTGCACTAAATTCTTAGTGTAAACTAATATTTTGCAATTTCATGATATGCAATCGCCATAAGGTTCTTGTATTTCATTATCAATGATGTAACTGCTTGTAAAAGTTATTATATGTACCTCAGTATTCAATTGTATTGCTTGTCGGACTTTTTTATAATTGCAAAAAGGCTCATTTATAACAAATAAATAAAAATATATAGAAATGAACAAATGTTTTGAGATTTGTTTATTAAATAGTCCTAAGTGTGTATGCTCAGAAATAAAAGATTTTGTAATTATATTCTTTGTAGCAGATTTTTTACAAAATTCCAAAAACATGGTGAAACCGCCGTCCTGAGGGAGAAGCCACGCAAAGAGGGCCTCCGACTCGAATGTGTTAACTCCGATCCGAAGAAAAAAGTAAGAGAAATTGACTCTCCCCCCCACACACACATTACAAATAATCTCGCGTTAACCTTATGCACGTTTGTACAAATAGAAAGTTAAAATAACCCATTAATAATTTGTAAAGTTATAACAATCCTGGGTTCGATTCGGGTTGGTCCCTGTTTGGGATAAGGCAATTTATAATGGTAGTGGGTTTCGTTCCTTATCCTTCCCTGTTTGGGAATAGCCATATATCGTGATGGTCTAGGGTTCGTTCCTAACTTCCGATAAGGAATGGTTAAGTTACAATAAGATCGAACACCAATTATTATAAGGAAGAATCCACACTCACGGGTGCATTGGATAACTACAAGGGGGCTAAGTCGTGTGCCCGCAGTCGCTGGCGAGTCAAGCATCTTGCAGCTATTTCAATAATACATTTCTCATTGACCTTTTCAGAAAAATTTGTCGAAAGGACAATGCTGACACCGGATGGTTGCAGAGTGAGAAAAAATATACCTTTGCACTGCGCCACTTTTAATGTACTTGATCTATAACCTAATAAGATATTAAATCATGCACATCCTACATGTTAATACTTATCCATTCACATCATAAAAGAATAACGCTGGGAAATATGCACAATAGCACTATTAACGTATTATTACTTGATCAAAAAATAGCATACGCAATAAATATTTTTAGAGCATATATTTTGACTTTTAAGAAATTAGGAACACACTGATACAGCACAAACACAATATATTCTGATTAAAGAAAGAGCCAGTATTCTTCTTTTGCTGGTCATGCGATGAATTGTTTCCTCCAAAGGGGTTCTTAGATGCTCCTTCCATTTTCCAAGGCATAGAACGTCGTTAAAAGACGATTTATTCACAAATCCTTTAATTTGTTGATAATTTGATAAATGTATTTATCTATGCACTAACTATTAAAATCTATGAACTTTTCTAGGAATTTATATTCCTATAATTAACACATATAGTTGTAGTATTCGAACAATCAGACAAATACGTGTTACTCTGTTTGTGTTTAGGTGAGCACTACACGCGCAACACGCATTTCTTCTGCGTGTCACTTCTCTTGGTTCCTTTTAGAGCGTATGAATATACTAGTGGAATAAGAAATAGTTCGCACAAAACATTTAGTTTTTATATAAACTGCTTCGATAATAAGAAATAATTATCACTTGATTGAGCGTACCTTAATCATATTGACGCACATATTAGTGTAAATAATTGATAATTATTGCAAAGATGCACATTATGACGTATGATCCACTGCTGTTGCTCAGAAATTCAGCTTTGCATGGGTGTGAATTAGGAACGAACCCAAGACCATCACGATATATGGCTATTCCCAAACAGGGAAGGATAAGGAACAAATACCTTCCCAAATACGGTTCGGCGAGAGGTGCTGAAATGTCTTGAGGAAAGAGGCACCTTCTGGGTAGAAAAATTCCATTGTTTCGCTCTTCTGCGAATATCGACTGGCTAGGCGTCAGTTCCAAGAATTGGCATTGGAAATAAGAGGGTTGGTTAAAACGTATATATAACGATATCGTTATAAAGTTAGTTCAGTATGATATAAAGCTAGGCTGGCAATTGCGTGATTGAATTTATAACTAGCAGGAGTGTCGGAACCGGGGGGCAGCTGCCCCCTAAAACTTTTAGAGGGGCAAGATACTCGTTTTGCCCCCTCCTTTCAGACTGTAAAAACATCACATAATAGTGATTATATGAACTAAATTTTGCTTTCGATGGTATTGTGAAAAAATTCTCTATTCCAGATTCATCTTTCTCTTGGAGACATGGGACCGGGCGCTTTTTCTGGCCCCCTATTAGACAGAAAGATTTAGGAAAAAGAATTGAAAAATCTCTTTATTTCCATTGGTCTACATTCTCAAAACTGTAAATTCTTTAAAAATTGCTGTTTAAATAATCGTAAGTCTGCAATGTGAAACGAGTCGTTGAGCGAGATTTTAAATTTTAAAAAATATAACAGTTTAAATAAGTAACAGGGCATTTAAATACATTTTCTATAAAGTGGCCCCGCGTAGCGTAGTCGCTAACGCTCTCGCCTTCGGTGCGAGCGGTCCCGGGTTCGATTCCTGGTGGGGTTACTCGGTCGGAAAAGTGTAACACGCTTTCTCAGGACAGCCAACCTGAATGAGGTTTTCCTGGGTTTTCCTCATTCACACCAGGCAAATGCCGGGGTGGTATTTAACTTATAGGTCCCAGGCCGCCTCCTTCCCTCCCCAATCCTTTCTTCCTTCCCTTTTCCCGGATTGTGTGCTCGCCGAGGGACGTCATCCCTCAAATCGTGACAGGCTAAGTGGTCTTAGATGCCGAAAGCCCAGAAATCTAAATCCTAAACATTTTCTATAAAGTGAACTTAATGTTCTTACAAACAATATGCAGAGTGCAGTAAGTTTTATAGTGAGGAGTAAAAATGTATGAGGTAGGATTAATAAAGAATTCAGAGCACATGAAAAATGCGAAGTCCGTTGTCGTTCCGTTCGTTTAAGATATGAGTGCAGAAACAGAACACCTACTTCAGCTCTACTTTCCAACCAAGTTCGTAAACAACAAGAATATGGAAGACAGTCGTTGCTTGTAATAATCAGTAGTCTTAAATATTTAACTCACAGTGGTCAAGCAATCAGTGGACATACAGGTAATTTGATGTCGCTACTGGATGAAAGAAAAATGGATGTGCTCTCAACGGGTCAGGTCGGGTTGAAGACCGACCCGACCCGACCCGTAATCCGATCAGATTGACCCGACCCCAATAACTCGACCCGAGCTGACTCGACCAGTTTGAGAGCACTACGTCACGACACTGGGTGAACGCCAAAATGCACTCCCATTGGGAATTAAACCCGGGCCATGTGTACTGAAGTCTTACACGTTAACTACTAGCTAGATCAAGCGGGGGATTTGTATATGCATCTTAGGGAATATTTGGCACTTTTGAGGTTTGGTTATTTCTTTTTATAACTGATACTAATGTCCGACGTGGGAGAAATTTATTTATTTTTCTTGCTTTAGTTCTATGTGACGAAATTTTTCTTCAAGGCCAGTGTTCTTACCTGCTCGGAAGACGGGGGTCTTCTCGGGAGGCAGTAGCAAGAGTCTCTTGGCGGAGACAAAAGGAAATCGTTTAACTACAATGATAAGGGTTGAGGAAACGGGAGAACACCTGTGATTTTTTCCAACCCTTCAACTTTCATTCCAAAATAGGTTCTTATGATTCCGAGACCCGCGCCACTTTGATTTTTCTTTCCCGGTAATTAAAACTATTATACAGTATATATAGTTGCAAGTAAGAAGATGCATAATATGAATTTTGTAATTTAAAATTTAAAAATACAGTATGATAATTAATTATAAAGTACTAATTATATTTCATCACTTTCAGCCCAACAAATGAAATTCAAACAATTCGCTCCCTGGGTCTTGGTCATCAATACTGCATCTTATTCTTTGTCTTGCACAGTCAAGTCTTGGTCCTGCATTTCGTAGTCTTGGTGGTCTTTCATGCTATACAAGAGCCAAGAATGCTAGTCTCATCGGTACAAATGAAGACCAAGTGTGATTTTGATTATGGTCTTTCATACTATACGGAAAGCAAGAAAATATGCTCATCGCTACTTGATCACCAAAACAAGGCCAATAGCAAGATTACTATGCACTTCGTCTTGCACATCCAATCTTTATCTTGTTCTTGTATCGATGTTCTTGGGCTTGGTGAAATGAAATGAAATATTCAGTTTAAGGTCCTTCGATTCTGCACCGAGGCTAAGGGAGATGGTGACCATGAGAAATGAATGAAATGGTGGAATGAAGAAAGTGGGAAGAAACAGGAGAACCCCGAGAAAACCCACTACACGGCACCAAAAAGCCCACTTAGCACAAACTGGGATCGAACCATGGACATCACGCATCAGAGATGAATTCTCTACCATTGAGCCACCGCGGCCCCGCTTGGGCTTGGTCGTCCATATCCAACCTTTCTTTTGGCCTTGCTTAAACAACTTCTAGTTTTGTTCTAAATCCAGATTCCATATTGGCGTAGATATTAATATTACTGTCGATTGGTAAAATCAATTTTCCACATTTAAAAATTGAAGTACACACAAGTACAAAAATAAGTATTTACCATAAAAACACTAGCTGCAAGTGTTCAAAATAGATTTATGGTTTCTATAAAATCAATTGAAAATTGCTATTTTTAATTAGGCAGCTAGTGAAAAACAGCAGCTTTCTACTCCAGCCGAGTTTAAGCTCAACCTAAACTCAGTTGACCAAAGTGAACTGACCCGAGTGACCCGACCCGAGCTGACCCGAGTGACCCGACCCGAATAACCCGACTGACCCGAGTAGCCTGACCCGACAACCCGACCCGGGTCGGGTCGGGTCAATCCGATCCGTTTGAGAGCACTAATACAAGCAGACTTGGTAGCAGAAGTTAAAGCGTCTCAATTTTATGCAATCATAGCAGACTCCACGACTGATATTTCAAAGATCAGTTGTGTCTGTGTGCACTGTGTTGACTCTGACTCATCAAACCCAAAAAAATATTTATGGGAATGATTACACCACATGGCACAAAATCGGAAACATTAGAATTCGCAATCAAAGATATTCTAACGAGACTTAACCTGAATGCAGAAAATATCCACATCCAAAGTTAAGATGGTGCAGCTAATATGTCAGGACTAGTGAATGGTGTGCAGAAGATAATTTTGACTCAACATCCGAAAGCTGTATACATTCATTGCAGTAATCATGCATTAGATCTTCCATTTCAAAGTAGCACGAAAATGATAATCTTTGTGTGACATACCGGCCATAGTGAAAGACGTTTGTATCATCAACCTGGATTCTGCAAAACGCCGACATCGTCCTTGAATCCTGTAAAACTAACAAAGTCATCTTAAACATTTGCTGCTTCTTTGTCCTACTCGATGCTGTGTTAGACGAAAATCTCTAATCAAATTTCAATCTACTACAAATAAATTCAAATTACGTTGAAAAAAATCATCAGTAATAAAAGTGGTCCAGATGATGGTCAAAAAGTAATACTAAAAGGGTATTTGAAAAGAATTAACAAATTCGGAACATATTCTGATAGTCAGTATATGTGCTTTTGCACCTTGCGAACAACTGGCGAAAGTGCTTCAAAATTCTGAAGCTTCTGCTTCTAGAGCTAAAAGAGCAACAGCAATTCTAGAGGATACTATGAGAAACCTACGAGCGAACAGTGCATTTGAAAACATCTATAAGGAAGCAAAGGAAAATAAAGACAGACTGCACTTAAAATTGCCCATTTCATCAAGATCAAAGAGTACACCAATTAGGTTGGAGCAGACTGATAATCCTTCTATAGCAGCTATCCTAGAACCTGTATCAGTTCTTCGAAAAAGTACATCGAAATCATTGACTATTTGTTGAATGAAGTACAGCGTCGTTTCAATCATCCAGGCCTCAAACAACTCATATAACTCGAGAAGATGCTTTGTGAAGATGCTGTATGTTGTAAGCATCTCTCAAGAGATTATTTGAAACTGGAATTGGGAGTTCATGCGTCGGATTTTAACCTGGATAGATTATGCGCTCAGCTCACACTGCTTCCACCTACTTCGATGACGACCACCAGCATATTAAAAACTATTAGTCCTGAAACCCGAACTTTTCGCAGCCTTCTCGACCAAATTGTTCGTCTAGAGACTCTCGTTCTCGCTTTGCCGCTTCTTCAGTATCTTGCAAAAGATCATTCAGCCCTTTGCGCAGGGTGCGAAATCATCTCATTCAAAGTGAGGGGGAAGTTCTTTTAAACGTAATACCTGTACACAAAATCGTAACCTATCAGAAAGAAAAGAAGCTAACCTAAGCTTACAGCTTGTCGCAAAACTCATTTTCCATTATGCTATTCTGCATTGAATAAAACTTGAACAATGCAAGAAAAGTGTACTCTGAACTAAAACGTTGTGCTTTATTTTATTGAAATTCAATATGTTCTACAAGCTTGCATTAATAAACCATCAAAAATAGAAATAAGAGTATTGTTCTAACTGGTGACCTACCAGGCTAGGTTATCTAGTGGTACACAATGGGCGGAGTTATGGGGGCATTCCCCCTCCCCCCCAACTTTTTGACAAAAAATAAAAATGCCACCTATAAGATGGCCACCTACGAAGACCTCCGAGGCCAACCAAAAAGTCTTCCCCCCAGCAGACAATTCCTAGCTCCGCCTATGTGTTACACCTAAAAATGATTGGCCATTTAAGTATTTAATTTTATTTTTGTTCAAGTATAAATCCGTGTCTATTGGCTGATGTTCTTTATTAATATAACCACAAGTTAAAAGAGCTCGGTAGGTTACCAGTTAGAATACCGAAATGAGAAACTGTATAAAAAAATAATTACAGCCATCCATTAAATCTGACAAACACGAGACTATCGATAACTCTTTATACGCTGGTGAAGAAAACGTCATTTCCGCTTCCTGTTCAGCTAGCTGGTTAGGAACAAACCAGCTTTGAGCGGGTTATATGAAGAAGTTTACATGGTACTCGCCCCTGAAAATGATTTGTTTTGTTTCTGGATATAACCATAACAGTTTAATGTCCCTTTCACATTATCCGGCGATTTGCCGGATCCGGTTCCGGCGAATTGCCGGACGAGGTAGAAAGACATTGCAAGCAATGAAGCTTTTCACATATGTGCGGCGGTCACCGGACATTCATCCGGCGAGCAAAAACAGCCGGATCTCCCTGCTAGAATCCGGCGCGGCAAATCGCCGTGTATAGCCAAGCGGAACATTACAAGCAATGGCGCTCTTCACATATACGCGGCAAACTACCGGATGGGTGTTGGGGGAGGAAGCAAGTGTTGCCAGGAAAGAGCAGAAAGTGGCTGCTATAATATGGGAGCGTGTGGTTTTGTGTGTTATGTGAAGTGTGTTTGTGTATGTGGTTATGTTCTAGCCCAGTACATCTGGAGTAATTAACCAAATCTGTATATACAATATATGGGGAAAGATGACATGTAAAATTAATTGAAAACTACCAATACTACCGAAGTGTCGAAATCAATATCAATTATTATTTTTCTATGTAATAGAAGATTGGGAGATGTCCGTGTAGCACTGGACAAATGACCTTCTATAAATTTGTGGTGACCCAAAATTGAAATATACACTATCAAATATTTCAGCAATACAGTCTTTTGCTATATATTTATGTACTACTAGCAGCGTTCACCCCGCTTCGCTGCGGTCACCCCGGAACGCAATAAACGTTGTTACTTAGATAATTTTTACTTTTTCGCTTTCAAGTGATATGATAAAAACCATAGAAGATTGCAGTAAATGTTAACATTATATCGCCTGTCATTTATGTTAACCCGCCCCGCTTCGCTGCGGTCACCCCGGAACGCAATAAACTTTGTTACTTAGATAATTTTTACTTTTTCGCTTTCAAGTGATATGATAAAAACCATAGTAGATTGCAGTAAATGTTAACATTATATCGCCTGTCATTTATGTTAACCCGCCGAGTGACACGGTCATGCGGGTTGCATATAAATACGTTTATTTTTACCTATGATGAACTAACAAAGGATTTGTACGTTATGGACACTTGAATGGTCAATTATCTCAAGACACTGGTAATTAAAAATTGAAGTGATATGATAAAAACCATCTAGGGTCCAAATCCTAATAACCCCCCAAAAATGAAAGAAATTGGTTCAGCCGTATTAGCGTGATGAGGGAACAAAGGATTTGTGCGTTCTCTTTTATATATATAGATTTTGCTACGCAAAGCAAGAGAGAATTCATGATGTGATATTTGATAAATATACCGTATTTTATATATTTTATAATTATCTGGCTGTAATTTCTTGAATAGTCCTCTGAATTCAGAGACTAGAGCAGTGCTTTAAAGAGACTTGAGTCAATAGTCGGAACGCTTAAAACAAAAGAATAAACACGAAATAGTATAATAATAATAATAAGAAGAAGAAGAAGAAGAAGAAGAAGGATGACCAAAAATATTCGGATTTCGGAAAAACTCCAGGTTTCGGAAAATCTTACACACTAAATTTGGTCATATTATTTGTCGTAAGAAGAATTCCACTAGTATTATACTGGCAAAGGAAGTACTAGAACTGAAGAACTAATTTTACATTAGCTTTGAATGAAATGACAACACACAATCAAGATGTAGTTTCAAATACATAAAAAAAACAACATATAACTACTGGATTAAGTTTTCTAGTAATAAGGTTCTAAATTTTGTATTACGTCCTATGGGTTCTGTTGGCTAGGCTAAAAGAGACGGTGATGATGAGAAATGAATGAAATGATGGAATGAAGAAAGTGGGAGAAAATGGGAGAACTCCGAGAAAACCCACACAAACGTTACTTGTCCAACACAAAGTTCACTTGGCGCAAGCTGGGACGAACCAAGCACCCCTGCACCAGAGGTGAATCCTCTGCCACTTACCCACCACGGTCCCCTCGTTTTATTGAAGTGAAACAATTTAACATTAACTTATTTCTTCACAATTCTTTTAACACAACAAATGTTTGTCGAAAGTTATTCGCGTACTGAATTGAAAGAGAGACAGTATTTAAGACAAAATATTTGATTTGGATTTAAAACTTTAATTTATAACCACCTTCATCGTGACTTGGTCGTGATAATCGGTCCTGACTCAAAAATATGAATTGTAGGGGGGAAAATATGACCTAAAATGTGTTAAAAGGTCTTTCTAAGAAAATATTCAAAAATTAAAAAAAAAAAGAAAAAAAGGAGGTTGCTACCCGTCTTTCCAATCTGCCTTTTGCAGGTCAATTTACGGTCGAATCTGAGGATCCTGTAGTATTTGCTTACTTTCAACAAGTTTGGACTTTTTTTTTCGATTGGAAACTTATTTTGCCCTCAGGAGTAATCCAAAATGGCCGAGCCTAACATTTCTAACTCAAAAATACGAATTTTGGGAGAAAATTATAATGATCTAAAAAAAATAATAATAAAATAACAAAATCAAAAATTTAGAATTAAAACAAATTGGATGAATTGGTTCCAAAGTTTTGAATTAGTAGACCTAAGAAAAAAAGTCCCCTTTTCAATGGTCTTTGAAAAAAAGGACTTTCTGGCGTGAAATTATTCCCCTCCTCCTTAGAATTCGAAATTATCACAAGGAAAAAGGGGCCCCGGGAAAAATGTTATAGAAATCTTATACTCTGCCTAGCCATACATTATTATTTTTATTACTAATTTAGTCTAAATTCAGTGGCGGATCTAGAAGGGAAAACATGGGGGGCTGCCAGAACCCAGGCTATCATAGATATATCATGAGTTTACTATAAACTTACAAAGATATATAATATGTTAAATTATTATTGTCACTCAAAAAACTGGGGGGCCTAGGCCCCCCTGGCCCCAGGCTAGATCCGTCACTGGCTACACTATTCTGTTGATTACAGAAAGGACCTGGATCCATCACCTTGGAAATTCAGCTGCGAATATACGTAAGGTACTATTGATAAAGGAATTAACTTCTTGTGTTGAGTGTTTCGTCTCGTATATTGTAGTGAAATGTTTTAACATGTTTTTTGTTCAATATCTTATGACTATACGAAATTGACTCAGATCCTTTCTTCAACCATCTATTCAATTACATTAAATTTAACGTTATCTATGTGTATAAAAAATACAAATTATCTTATCTTAATGTTACAGCCAACATTTCTGGAGGTTGAATACACTTCCTAAATTTTGAATTCTGCCTCTGCAGCTGGGTCCGTACGCGATCCAACAACTCATCAAAAGATGCGATAGACATACGAAAGTAATTAAAGAATTTTACTTCGTCTTCCCTTAATTGTGGAAACAGTATAGAAAAATCTCCTTCAAGTACCGCTTCTCTAAAAAAGGGTGAATCCATATGTGTCTCTGACTTTTTTTTTTCTGCCTGTGTCTTAACAAGGCGAGTAGAAAACACATTTTGCGTCTGTCCATTACAACCACCACAACACGACAAGAGTCACTGAGTTTTGTTTCTTCAGTTGCACAGCAACCCTGCTCGCATATTTTTCATCCACGGCAAAACGCCGGATAATATGAAAGGGGCCGAAACCGGATCCGGCAAACAGCCGGAACCGGATCCGGCAAATCGCCGGATAATGTGAAAGAGGCATAAGGAGTGCATGCAAGTTGTTTTTTTTTTTTTCCAAGAATGAAATTAGAAATATTGTACTATATAATATACTAAAGAGAAACAATAACAAAGCCACACTATACAACAAGCGATATAATGATTAATTATTTATTGGGCGAACAGATACATCTCAATCTTTTTTAAATGACACTTTCTCTCCTTGCATATTCTGCCAGAAATAAATTAAAATTCACATATTTTTAAGCAAAAACTACCTTGCTCTATCTTTTTTGTTTGTTTGTTTGAGACACTTTTACACTGAGAAAAAATGTAGGTGGCATACTTAAAATGGTAGGTTACTTACGTAATTCCTGTAGTTTTTGGACTTAATGTACAACGGACGTCTAACTGAAAATGCATGTTTTATATTACTTTCCGTATAAGTGTTCCATCTATACGTCCTTTCCGTATGAAACAATATAGGCGGTCAGGATCACATACAAATGGGCGTATATAACATATAGCTGAGGAATGTAACATAAGTATATGCATATGCCATACGGAAAACTGTTAGATGTCAGACATCCTGCAACAGCATGATGTAACATCTAAGGGCAGTGCATATGTAGCATATGGATAACATATGCTCCATACTGATTTTTGTAGTAAGCAAGAGTATTCCGTATATTTGTACAATATACCGCTGTCCGGAGAACGGATTTTTCTCAGTATATGCTGGCATGTTACAAATCCTTACGCCGTTTGTGGCAGACGCAAAGAAAATAATTTAGATAACATTAGGATATTATATAGGATAGTTAGTTATACCTTTTAAATAATTATTTCTGGTGACGTATTTCAACTTTACCAGTGCCAAGCAGGGAATAGACAGCCGCTAACAAAAGAATGAAGAATAAATTAAGAAATTATTCCCATGAAGAGATTATAAGTTTTTAAGATCAAGTATTCGTAATTGTATATTCTAAAATCCATTCGTTATTTTAGCGCTGTACTCCTTTGCTCCGAATATGTGATCACTAATTCTTTTTTTTTAAATAAAGTTTTTCTTCCATAATAAACAATTTCACTGAAGCTAAAAAAAAAAAAATGTTAAAAGTATATAGCACAACAATTTTAATTAACTCAATCTAAAATTATTACTAAGAGGCGCTCATGTACGTGCTTGGGATTCTCACTCACTTGTTGTCCAGTAAGTTATTGGCGATTGAAGGAATTAAAATGTAGAGTAATTTTGTTTCATATTATGATAAATATAGGCTTTCTATACTCATAGAGTAAATATATTCACTGCTATTCGTGAAAAATGTCGCTTTTTTTTTCTTCATAATTTTAAGTTCATCTTTCATAAGACTCACAGGTGCTACATACAACGCCATTGAAACTGCCTTAGCAACCACCCTAGCAACAGATTGTTTGTAACCAATATGGCTGCGCCCAGTAAAATTCACAGCAGACGAGTTCACTAGCGTATAGAAACAAATTATGTTCATACTCATCTTCATTGTTCCGTATAGTGGTATATTTACTGTCTGCCATATGATGCCCCTCCTTAACCCAAGACTGTGCCAAATTAATGCATTCCACAAATAAAGGGTGGTCCACACAATTTAACTGTCATTAAGGCTTCTAATGTATCTATTGTTAATCGATTTCTTTCATAGCTTTTCAAGTCATGTGGAACACTGAAACCACGCTCACACTCTGCAGTCGACAGTAGAACTGAACTGGTTTTATTTTCCGCAACAGCAGTTTAAATACGGGAAGATCATTAATAAATTTAAGACCAGATTTCAAATGTCTCCATTCTATCACAGCTATAGATGGATCTGTACCCAATAATTCAGCAGCCGTATAGACATCAGAATTGCCGTACAATGTTTTTTTTTTTTTAACTTAAAACTTCATCACATACTTTGAAGCATGAAATCAGTTCTGCTGGAAATCATCTTCGTAGTTCATCTAAAATCCCTTGTAAGATTTGACATCTTACTCGCTCGAATTGAAATGACGTCGAGTCACTATCAACACAATAACACAGATACTTCTCTTTGCAATTCGTGAGATAAACGTCATCATTTTCTTTCATTTCAGTAAGAGTTGTGCACGCAGTATATAGCTGAGTTTCTGTTTCTCGATATAGTTTTTTTTTTTTTTTTTTTTCATTGTGCTGACCGTAGTTAATCCATGTGCAATGTATAAAAGCAACCCTAACATAAGTATGGTTTCTCTTGAAGTTAGCTTACGATACAAACCTTCAAATTTGTCACCGTTTGTTCACTTGACACTCTTGTCACTTCGGCAGAAGACAAATAATCAATTATTGATGGATAGTCTCTATATACTGCTAAGAGCACATCTTTTTCACTGGAAACCCAACAGATTCGGAACAGTTTCTTTACTTTCAAAACACCTTCTTCGCCAACGACTTTGGCAATGTCTTCGAGGCGAGCAAATGCAGAAGGCTTACTGAAGACTTTATAAAGTTCGTCAGGCAGATTTCGTCAAAGACAAACGAAAGGAAAGCCACTTTAGGTCAATTTTGAAAAGGAATAGATTTAGAATCAAGTAAATGAAAATGTTAAGCGTTATATATCCAATTCTTTATATTACAAAATAGCACCTAAAATTTAATATAAATTTGAATTATTCCTTATTAATTGTGTAGTACTTGATTAGTGTGAAGTGAAGTGAATATAATGACATTAGGAGAGGTGAATGTAATAATGAATTGGATATACTGAAGTAAGTGTAGTAAAAAAAATACAAGTAACTCTGGATAATTAGTGTAATTGAATTTTCTATATAAATTTCATGAAGTCTTTAGTAAAAATTCTATTTTTTCATTTTGGCACGTAAGTAGAAAAAATATATTTTCTTATTTTTTACTTGATTATGTAGCTTGTTCTATAATGTTCAAGTTACTTTCTACTACAAAGTACTAAAAAGTTTGTAGTTCTAAATAGGAATTTCTAATATTACAGTGTACTGCAACACCAGAACTGGATTTTTTAAAATATAATTTTAATTTACTCGTTTCCAAGTGATTTAAGTAGCTTTAAGATTCTTTAATAGTGGCCGCGTGGTCATTTCCACCCTACTGGTATATAAAATGGTAAAAATTGTACTTACAAACATTGCAAGCAGTACAATTTTTACAATTTTATAGGTTTTTAATTGTGATTTCAGTGCTTGAAAATTTCTGCATCAGACCAAATCCAGCACAAAACTGAAACTAGATTAATTAATCTAAAGATGTAAAGCAAGACGCTTCTCATAAATGGAAATTTCACTCTCACGAAACTGTTTATAACTGTACTGTATTATTATTCAACCAAATCAAATTATTGTTACATGAACATATATTCGTATTATCTTATCTATGTTACATTCCCGTGTCTATTTTCAAGACAGCAGTTTACCCCCCGCCCCTCCAAGCTGAAAAATACTTTCGACGCCACTGATAACTAGTAATTACGGCACGAAAATTATTAGCAATACGTCTCATGGATATTCTGCCTTGTCCGCGGGAAGCCAAGCAATCGATACGATCTTCCGAACGCAATCTGTCATTACTGCTGAAGTTTTCGCTTCTGCCATCTAGTAGTGAAGACAAGAACTAACTCGTATTCGGCCCCGATTCTGAAAATTGTAATAGCATAATCGCAAAAAACTACGAACTCACCCAGTCCGTAACAATTAGTTTATCATCCCTAATTATCGTATACATAATTACGTTATTTACGTAACCAGATATTTCAATAGTATTAAAATATTGATTGGATTGGTGTTTGTATTAGATAACTGTTACGACGTTAAATCGTTATAGTTTAACAAGTTATTTAATTTACGTGGATATTTATTGATAAAAGAAATACTATCACTGGATTGAAGTAATTATTCTGCTTTTATTTGCTACAAAACCTCTTAACCAAACCCAAAACGTATTCTAGAAAAAATATATAAAAATACGTTAACTCTCACAGAAGGAGTGTTGACATTCTTACAACTATATATACCCTACTAAGGGGTATTGCCAACGTACTCGCTTCGGCGGTACATATACTAAAATTGGAACGATACAGAGAAGATTAGCATGGCCCCTGCGCAAGGATGACACGCAAAATCGTGAAGCGTTCCACATTTTTTCCGGCTTACTCTGAATAATTTTAATTTACAGCATCTGCATACTTTTTTTTTATTACGAGGCTCAGTGGTAGAGCTTTCATCTCTGGTACATGAGGTCCTTGGTTCGATCCCAGCTCACGCCAAATGAGCTTTGTGGTGGACAATCACCGTGTGTTTTTTCTCGGGATTCTCCCGTTTCTTCCCACCTTCTTCATCCGACCATTTCATTCATTTCTCCTCATCACAGTCTCCTTTAGCCTAGCTGGCATAACCTTGGGACGTAAAACCATTTTCTTTTTTAGTTACTAATATATGTAATATTGTGTTCTTGATATTGGTGGACACTCCCAACCTGTATTTAATATTGATTTTTTCCTCCAGATCTTAATCGAAATATAGGAGATATGATCATGGAAATATTTGCCATCATTACACTTCGAACCGATATGAACTAAACATGGTCATTATCCATGCAACTATGCAGGAGCGTCATTTGGGGCTAAAAGAGGGAATTACCCTCCCTATGCTTCAGATTTATATAAATTTTAATCAATACGATAACATAGCAATGAAATGTAAAAACGTACTTGCATTGGGGTCTTGCCCTCCCCTGGTCTAGTGACCTGAGAGTGTGTATTTGGTGCACGTAATCCCGCGTTCGATTCGCGATAGCAGAGCACTAAAAATTTACTTCTACAATAATTCACTTCAGTGTTGAATTCGGGCATGTTCAAAGAGGGCTGAGCCGTCCTAGAATATATGTGCGCTCCACTAGAATATCTATATACAGGCATTGAAATATTTACTTTTTCTGTTTATATTTTTCGAAAATAGTTTTAAAAGCAAATATTTTTTGATTATTAAAGAAAATTAGTTTCTTCTTTTGCCCAACCTACTTCTCCTAATTAAGAAAGCGCGTTCTCGTACAAAGTCCAAGTTAAATAAAAACTTGGAAATTAGGTACAAACTAGAGGTCTGCACGGGCCGGAATTTTATCCCGGGCCCGGCCCATGGATTTATAGGTGTCTTCCTGCTCTGCCTAATGGACCTCCAACACTTAGTAACACATTTTTTATCTAACATCTTTAGGCAGAACAGGAATGTCTGTTCTGCCTAGTTCCCTTTCTGAATCATCTTTACAAAAAGGGATATTTAGATTTAACGGGAAATTTAATGCTAATAATTTTCTCTACAATGCACTTGCTTTCAAGATTCTCTCTCTCTCTTTTTTTTTTTTTAATCATTTCAGCTTCTCTGAAATAAATTATCATGGACCACCATTATTTTACTACGATTATATTTACACGTTGTATGTTCATCACCGTTCATTATAACATTGCAGTGACAAAACAGAAACGAGATTTTATACTGTTTATAGGGGGCTATTACTGTCTAAACCCGCTCTGAGTAGCCCCAGAGCAGAAGATTATCATCACAAATAACATCATATATCATTGTTCTGTTACCTACACTTCATCATATACATTACATACCATGCTCAGGTCACCTTCTTTTGTA
This sequence comes from Thermobia domestica, assembly GCF_964235325.1. Lineage (NCBI taxonomy): Eukaryota > Metazoa > Arthropoda > Insecta > Zygentoma > Lepismatidae > Thermobia > Thermobia domestica. The sequence continues at coordinate 84,379,293 of NC_137464.1, read as the reverse complement.
TGTCTAACCAGAAATAAATATTGATTCCCATTTCAAAACAAAACTACCGATACATAGCTGCAGAGAAGGTGTTACCTTCTGCGGCCGCCATCTTCGGATGGGAATGAAATTACACTTTAAAAAAAAATGTTTCAATACTATTAAGTGGTATGAATTTTAAAAGTTCCTGATGAAACTCTGGAGCATGTAACTTTGTTCCTGGCAATCTAGGGCAGTAGCTCTCAATCTTTCCGAGCCAACCTTTCCGTCCCCTTGGCTAAATTTGATTGTCCTGAGCTACTGCTCTCATTTTAATCGAATCCACTAATGAACAGAGCTGAATGTAAGATTTGGACGAAGCAATCTAAGAAGTAGAAAACGTTTCAATTCTTAAAACCAACCTTGAAGAATCTACATTATTATTAGTTTAAAAAATGTATATTTTTTTTATATAATTTGTAAAATGCATAATGGATTTCACAATAATAAAGAAAAAGATGTAATAGGCCATGAAATCTCTCACCCACCCAATCACCCCTTTTGTTCCAGAGCCCCCTTGGAACAGTGCATAATCTCTTAATACTCGCGTTAAGAGGGGTGTTTTCTGTTCGTTCCTAAAAATTTTCACCCCACGAACACTTCTATAATCACTTACGTTCACTCATATAATTCGTTTTCTTTAGTTAATAGGCGTATACCCATCAGTGGTTAAGGTAAACGTTTAATCTCAGCTTTTCGGTAGAAACAGCCATTTTGCAATCGCACCTTACTTGAGCACAAGGTCACTATCCTTAAATGGGTTCTTGCTTACAGGTTCACTGTCCTCAATGGGGCTCACTTGAGCACAGGTTCACTATCTTCAATGTGGCTCACTTGGACACAGGTTTACTATCCTGAATTGGGCTCACTTGGGCACATTCATTGACCTGAATGAGTATCGCACTCACTAACTTCAATGAAGCTCAAGGTAGCTCAGACTCTCATCCGTTAGGGCTTGTTATCCTTAATAACTTACACATACTTGGGCTCACGAGCCTCATTAGAGCTAACCACTTATAAAATTTGTGCTCAGATGGGCTCGTGGTCATTGATTTTCCTCCAGAGCCGGACTCGCGAATTTGGAACTCTTTCTGAGAGTAGTCTTCAGGTCTTATTTTAATTGTTTCGTTGTTCAGGTCTCTTTTATACAAAAAGAACTCTTAAATTAAATTCTATCATAATGTGGTGGACCATTTACCTTGATGCGATAAAAAAAAAAAAAAAACTTTTTCCGATAATGCTCGGTTAATACCAAAATATTTAATTCCCTCAACACTTTCCAGATGATTATATGAATTCATGCAGACACAGATACACTTTTTCAAGTATTCAAAGTATAACCCTGTAGGGGGAAGGAGCACTTGAAACATATTACTTACACGTAATGATAATTTACTTATTGCAAAGTTAATTAGTGGCCCCGCGAGCGGTCCCTGGTTCGATTCCCGGTGGGGGCACTCGGTCGAAAAAGTGTAAAAGCTTTTTCAGGCCAGCCACCCTCAATGAGGTTTTTCTGGGTTTTCCTCATGCAAATGCCGGGGTGGTACCTAACTTATATGTCCCAGGCCGCTTCCTTCCCTTTCCCCGGATTGTGTGCTCCCCGAGAGACGTCATCCCTCAAAAACGTGAAGGGCTAAATGGCCTTAGATGCTGAAAGCCCAGAAATCTAAATCATAATAAGGATTTCCAACAAAGTTAATTAGTTGATTAGTGTTTAACGCCTATTTACAGCATATGAGACTGTTACCACTGTTTATAAAGTGGAATCCAAACTATTACTCGAAGTAAACTCTAAATCTTGCATCCAAGGCAGTTATACCTGCTGGGAATCCATTTAAAAATTACGTATACTATTCACTCGGACATGAAAGGAATATAATGTTTCAAAACGTATGACTATTACCTATGCATTGCAGAAGGGTTAAGGAAATACAGGATATACCGTTGCATTTCCTTGATTGAATTTCAAGAATTACAACAATTTATGTTCTAGTGACATTAGATATTTGTAATACTCGAAAAATAAACTTAAGTGTATTCACCAAATGATCAAATCTTTACAGAGTAGGTTTGAATCAGGTCATTTGGATTTGATTTCGTACGTAGTCGCTGTCGCATACTGCTTACATTTAGAACAATAAAGGTTGTTTGCAAGCGGGTACCGGTATGTTAAAATATGTGTCAATTTTCTGTGTACATAAGTACGATTTTTAAAGTTTCAAGGTTTGGTTATGTTTCGAATTAACAACCTTTAAGAAATTGAAACTGTGGTTAATACTGCGATAGTTTAATTTGTTATTGTAATTGTTTTAGTAAAGCTTTTTGTTGTAGATATTTGAAAATATTTATTGGAAATAAATTATGTAATCACTTTACTCCACGTTAGGGATGGTACCGAGACCGAGACGGACTTTTATATACCGAGACGAGACCGAGACGGACTTTTAAATACCGAGACGAGACCGAGACAGACCTCTATAAATCGAGACGAGACCGAGACGAGACTTAGGTCAGTCTCGAAAGTCTCGGTCTCGTCTCGAATATTGATATTGATATATACTAAAATTGCCTTCACTCAAAATTTGTTTCGTTGCTGTGTTAGGTAACATGAGAACGGTTGACTGATGTACAGCGGCGTATTTAAGGGGTGATTATCAGGCTCAAACCCCTCCGAAATAAATTTGTGATCATTTATTGCAATGCACGTACAATGCAGATGTTTCTTACTCGTTCCTCAAGCCTCTCCCGAAACAAAATCCACCGCTGATGCAAATAGAATTCTCTCTCTCTCTCTCTCTCTCTCTCTCTCTCTCTCTATATATATATATATATATATATATATATATATATATATATATATATATATATATATATATATAATATGGTCGCGGTGCCACCCAGGGCCGCCCTTCATGGGTTCCCGGGGCCTAACTTTAATTTTAAATGGAAGCAAGAAGTGAGTGGTACCTCGTTCGATATATCTTTAAAAACTAGAGTGCTGTTACAAAAGATTGTTCATATGAATCACCGTTTTCAAAATGACCACCAATACATGGTACCTGCATCAGATAAAACGTCCAGTATCACTAATATGAAAACACCAGAACAAATATTCGAATAGAAAATCACAGAAGGTATTTATCATTCTATATCTCGGGAATGTTGCAACAGTCAAATTAGAGTGAAAGTATCATAATGGAAAGGAAGAAATCTAACTCCTACAAAATTATTGCTCCAACCGCACTCCGTAAGTGAGTGCAAATTGTATCTACGAAACAGTTATTTGAAATGTGTTTTTATAGGAGATAAATGTCTCTGTAATGGGATAAAGTATGTAAAATTCTTGTTAAATGGTATCTTCCATTTTGATTGCAGGCAATGGTTTGATGCAAAAATGAATAAACTGAAATGCGAAACAAATTTGTCGAACAATGCAATTTTAGAACAATATTTACAAACGTTGGTTTTGTTCAACAGTCGTCTGCATGATATTGGTTCGCTTCTTTTCCTTCTATGTCTTCTTGCATGTGATAGAATATGAGTTTCACTGACGTGAGATGTCCACAGTTACATTCCGAATAACTTGGTAATTTCAGTTGTGATCCTTAGTAACGAAACTGTACATACTGATGCAGATGTGTCCCAAAATCTTACACGCATTGCGTTAAATTATCGGGGGCGAAGGGGCGGGCAAAATGTTGTTAAACTTGAATTTCACCTTATTTTTATTCACCTTATTTCACTTTATTTTTATTCATTATAGTACCAGTCATTTACACACACAAGTGTTTCAGACAAACCATATCTACTGCAAATAAAAGTGAGGTTCTCATTTGAGATTTTACCATTCATTCCCGCTTCACCTACTTACGGACAGAGATCGGAAAGATCATTTTCTATCATTTCCTCTTTTGCACCATGTCAATTATACTTTAATAACCTTTTTTTCGTTGCATTGTACTCCAGCCGTGGAATGATAAATACCCTCTGTGCTTTCCTATGAGTTTTATTGTTAATTTTTTCCATTTTCATATTAGGGGTTTACTGGTACTGGACGTTTTATCTAATATAGGCACCATATCTTGGCGACCATTTTGAAAACGGTGACCCATATGAAAAATCTTTTGCCACAACACTCTTTAGTGTTTCAAGATTTATCCAAAGACGTATCACTTGACCCATATTTCGGTTTCAAATTTCTAAGTTCGGCCGCCTTGAAAGGCAGCCCTGGGAGCACTGCGAGAACATTACTACACGCGCCCCGTGCCTTTCCTGTTTCACTTTTTGACTGTTCGTTTATCTCCAACTGCTTTCATATTAGTGGTACTGGACGTTTTATCAGATACAGGCACCACGTCTTGGGGGCCATCTTGAATACGGTGACCGATATGAAAAAAATCTTTTGCCATAAAGCTTTTTACTTTTTAAAGATCTATGGTACGAGGTATTACTCGCCCCATGTTTCCATTTAAAATTTTAAAGTTTGGTCCTGGGACCCCATGAAGGGCGGCCCCGGGAGGAACCGCGACAACACCGTTCGGTGTGCCTCATGGCATTTCCTATTTGAGTTTTTGTTCGGTTCATTTATGTTCAATCGTTTTCGAGATATCTTCGTGGAAAGATTAAAATGGGCCATCCTCCCCCCCCTCTCTCTCTCTATCTATCTATCTATCTATCTATCTATTATATATATATATATATATATATATATATATATATATATATATACACAGCCACGGACCCAGTATATGATCAAGGGAGGGGCTAAACCATGGTTTACTGCTTTATCCAGTGTATACCTAAGCGTTATGGGGGGCTATAGTCCCTATAGCCCTCCCCTAGGATCTGCGATTTATATATATATATATATATATATATATATATATATATATATATATATATATATATATATATATATATAGTTAAAATGCTGAAATTTTGTACCAAGTTGGAAAATTCTTCTAGATACTCTGCAATACCACTAGATAAACAAGCAATGTTGCTAAAGCAAAATAAAGTTGTATTTTCTCAAATTGCGCTACGTAAAGTATTACATATTTCTAATTTAGTTATTTAACAAAACCACAATAGCCCATACATTATTTAGTGTAACAAAGGACAACACAGTATCATTAACATCAACATTTTGGAGATCTCTAATAACTCAAAGGGCATGGACGGTGCAATGCGCATCAACTTATCTTAGCGTCAACTACTATGATCATGGTATAGTATATTTCGAATGAAGAAAGGAACAAATTTATAAGAAATGGAAAATTTAAATGTTTCTAAAGACTTTACTTCGAAAACGCGCTGACATATCACGTCTCATCATGTAGATGCTTCCAAAAGACTTAAATGCTTATAACTCCATTTACAACAATTGTTATTTCAAATCGTTTCAGAGATACCAAACACATTGGTAGTGATTGTTATACTGCTTAAAATGACGTGTTTGTATTAAATTTTTTGCTTTCCTTTGCTTCTATAACATTACAACAATAGTTTTTGGTGGTTTTAATTACAAGAAGTCGCAGTTACATTATTTTAAGCAGTGTTGTCCACTTAAATAAATTGCTAAATATTATTCTAAATATGTGCAAATAACGTAGATAAACTGTAAAATATTTTAAAATTACTCTAATTTGTTTTATGGTGCCAGAATGCTTTCAAAAAACGACGTTTTTCATAGTCTTTGGGCTACTTATAATGTTAATGTTTAAGTCTTCGTTCCAGCAATACATGTAAATGCAAATTGTAACTGAAATTAAACATAACTGATACATTTTCAGTAACACTAGTTGTTCCCCCTAAGCTTTAGGCCTGATGTACACTTCAGATTAAGACCGTGCTTAATTAATAGTTCTAATTACACCCTAATTACACTTCACTTGCTTTAGTTTGACCACCGACCACCTCAAGCTCGATCCATACCATATAGCTATATGCAATTATTCAAGGACTTATAGTTAGTAATACACAGTGTTCATTTTTGTTTTGTTTTGTTTCACGTCCCACAGTTATGCTAGGGCGACTAAAGGAGACGTGGAGCTAATGATTATAATGGAATCCGAACCACTTCGGTCGTTCAACATTACCCCTACCGGAAATCGAACACGGGACCACGCGAACCGAAATCAAGGGTGCTATCAGCTAGACCAAATGGGATTTAAATCATATTGTGTTGATTTAAATCATTTAGTCATGTTGCCAAATCCGAGGATTAAAAAGTAGCGTGTCTATACTCCGAAAGTAGCGAATTCGAACTATTTGTAACCCAAATATATAGAAATGAATACTGATGGTGCTAATGAAATAATTTAATATGAGCTGGAAAATGTGCTGGACGTATTGCAAGAAGAAATTATGACCGACGGACGAAAACAATTCTAGACTGGATACCACGAGACAAAAACAGCCTAGGAAACTCCGCATACAAGGTGTGACGAAATCAAGAACCACTGAGGAGTAACCTGGAAAAGAATTGCCCAAGTTAGATAGTTGTGGAGAAGACTTGGAAAGACCTTCATCCAGTAGTGGATTGATAATGGTTGATTATGATGATGGTGATGATTTTATTATATCTGACCTCGGAGGTAAACTAAATCAAGTCATAATTTCGTAATTTTACTGAAGCGAAAAACCGGTTCATCAACTAAGACCTATAGTACTGTTTTTCAAACTTACTAAGTAGTTAATAAAGTAGTAGAATGCTTTCAAACTTACATTATTACACCTTTAAAAAGAACATAGTCTATTAAAAAAGCATTACAAACTCAATTTCGACCAAAAAGTGACAGCATAGTCTACCTCTAAAGTTCATATATATATAAAACTTTTACTAGGTAAGGTAGGGTAAAAATGGATTCAAAATTTAATAAAAGTCGTAGAGCGAAAATATATTTTTGACTATTCAATCCATCATGCTGCAGCAAAACTACGAAAATTAATACAAAATAAAACTAGAAAATTAAGAATCACTTGTTTTGGCGAGTGAGAAAAAAATAGATACAGGTAACTCGAATTACCTATATACTTATATAATATATATGTCTATGTTTCACAAGTAATTTTCAATCAATATAAAATTTCAACGTAATGAACACACGATTAGTTTTCTCGAATAAAGATTGCATGCACCGCTGAGAGCTCAGGAATAAGATTAATCTATGTTACGGCACTGGATATGTGCTTATGTATTGCATTACGACTTTATGAACTTGTATAAGAAACAAAATGCACTAAAAATGAGACGCGAACTATGCGAAACATCGGACTTTGAATTAACTTGTTTTGTGATCCAACTCGAGACCTCACATAGCAAAGATGAATGTCACATAGTCATAGTCACATAGCTCCCACCACAAGGTTCAGGACGTTCGTGTTATAAAGTGTCAATTAAACACGGAGATGTGAAACGGTAATAAAGCATTTCATCAATTTGAAACAAAATACGTATATTGTAGTAATAATTTACCCGATTTGTTAAGATATGAACGTTATATTCTGTTTTGAAAACGAGTCAAAGCAGAGTGTATTGAATAATAAATGAGAAATTGTAAAGTTTCAACTTCGGTACGATTAAATACATTCGTGCTGGTAGTGTTTGCGTTATCCGTTAGGAGGTATTGAACAATTCTGATTCAAAGGAAGGACATAAATTACTGTATAGTACTGGAGTTAATTTAATAGAGTTTAATTGTATAGGCAGTACTGAGGCTATATGGAGAGAAAGTCTATTGCTGAAAGTGAAATTTGGGTTACTATGGGTTTTAGGGTGATATACCTACTGATCATTGATCCTGGAATATACGCATGAAAACATTAGGACTAGCAAATTAGCTATGAAGAGGTACACCATACCATAATTCTAAGTCAAAAATGAAAGGAAAAAATAAGCGGAAACGACAGACTGTACGAGAATAATACTTTCACTATTTTAATTTCACACTATTTATTTCGAGACTTTCGAGACGAGACCGAGACTTGGTACTCGAGACCGAGACCGAGATCGAGACAAGCATCTGTTGACCGAGACGAGACCGAGACGGTGATTTTTTAGTTGAGACGAGACCGAGACCGTTATTTATAAACCGAGACGAGACTGAGACTGTACAAAGTCTCGTCTCGTCTCGTCTCGATACCATCCCTACTCCACGTAATTGTAGTATTTTGCTTTTTACATCATATTGGACATTTCCACTAGATTTGTTATACTAAAAGTGATTTTTAGGGCAGTTTGATCATATAAAGCATTTCGTTCCACTCTAGTTCAACTTATGCCCCTCGCTCGGGCGTTCAAATTTAATTTAAAGGGTTTTGGAATTATATTTCAAAATCAAGGAGGTACTAATAAAATTTCCCTCAAATTTAAATATCACTTTTGCGAGAAATTAGGCAGAACAGAGATTCCTGTTCTGACTAAAGATAAGATTAGAGAAAAATTGTTCTAAAGTGCTAGAGGGTCAGTAGGCAGACAGGGAGGAACCGATTTATAATGTGAGGCCCGACCCGAGTCCGAAATGTTTTAGTTTTAGACCCGAGTCCATGTGATAATCAAATGAGCCCGAGCAAATTTGTATTTTTATTTACAACAATTAGAGGTTTAATTTTGGAGTTTAAAGAGAGAATAACGAAACAAAGGTTATCGATTACACTTACTAAGAATTCTCTAAAGTAAATGATCATTTATATAAATTCAGTCTTCCTTAGCCTCGGTGCATAATTGTGAGACGTTGGTTAAACTAAATATTTTACTTCATTTATACAAATTCTCATGAATTTGAAACATGAATACTCCAAATATTAAAAAAATCAATATGTGCAAATTCTTGTGCAAATGGATGTACTGAAATAACTCAGATAGTCCTCAAAGCAGTCATTGTCGATTGCTGTGAAGAAACAGGATGGGATCCACACTGGCTGCTCAAACTTTCACTCCAAGATAAGCATATTTATTTCTGTTCTAGTTTATCTATCCGCTAACAGTCAGCTTTACTCTCAATTGCACAATGATAATCAGATTTTTAGTGTGAGCGTCTCAAGTTACAAATTTAGATGTGCTTTAACCTTTAAACTACGGAGAGTTTAACCTTTAAACTACGGAGCTCTGTAAGGGTCCATTGATTCACTCCTATTTATCAAAGACACATGCAACTGCCAGTGTTACAAAAGTTATTGTAGTACCATTTCGAAATCGAAATATCCGTAGTTAAGAAACAGGGTATTTTGAAAACAAAATATCCCGTAGGTTATAGGTTAAAAGTTCTGTAGAAAAAACGGTCCGATAAATACCGTTCTACAGTATATTTACAAGGTTAGGCCCGAAAAGGCCTGAAAAATATGGTTGTATATTTAAAAATTTACGGTCCGAATCCGAGGTGATAAATGCTTTGTAAGCCTGACCCAGCCCACGGGCCGGGTCGGGCCTAAGCCCGCGGGCTCAGCCCGAGCCCGTGCAGAAATCTAGTACAGACGCACACAAACGCTTTACAATGTTGGCAATATGTTAGTCTTTTTGTAAATGTAGCACGAAGAGATGAAGAAGAGCTAGGATTGGCACGAAATGTTGATATAAAAAGGTTGGGAGGTGAAGCACTATAGTAAAGACTTTGTAAACAAGATAAAGCAGCCCCGAACAAGGTTCGAATTAGCCTTCATGCTCCTGACTCATTCTTCACATACAGGGTGGTTCATTTAAAATTTGTCACTCCCTGTATCTTCGAAACGACTACGAATATCAGAAAACTCAAAAACTCATCCATCATTATTTTAAGGGGCTTGGATTTTGAGCTATAAAAGGTCCACTCCAAACACTCCCATATAGGAGTACGTGGGGTCAACTTGAAAATTTTAAATGACAAAGGAGGTCGAGTGATATATCATTGGAAAGGTCTCGACGAGAGAAATGTTTGCCGAAGGTTTCAAGCCCCTATGTTGACCCCATCCTAAATGGCGGGGTTTCACATTTCGTGTCTATAAAGTCCGTTGCCACCCAGTGTATCTTCGAAATTACTGCGAATATCAGAAAACGAAAAAACACATTAAGGGATTGAAATTATGTGCTATGAAAAGTCCACCCCTAACTCCCAAATAGGAATATGGGAGCAAACTTGAGAATTTCAAATAGAAAAGGGGGTCGAGTAGTTTGAACGGGCTCGACAAATGAACTTTTTGGTGTAAGTTCTGAATTTGCTAGTTTGCCGAAATCTAAAATGTTAATGTAATCAAATTTCAGATTGAAGTCCTTTGATGACTTTTTAGATATCTATGACTTGTGAATGTGGTGCTTCTACGTTTTTTTTTTTTTAAATTTATTTTTAGGCAGAGTGTCAACTTTTGTAAAACGAGAAAACCATAAGTTATTGAGTTGAGACTTTGTTTCTGTGCATCTTGCCCCAGGTTTTGGTGTTATACTGTATTGCTATGAAGTAAGGTTTTAAGACATGGTTATTTCAAAAGTAGGAATAGAGTTGCGAAAATATGGACATCAGAGAGAGGGATCAGTACTACCGGAGGTTTTAGATATGTATGACTAAGTAGTTTCGCTGATTGAAAATTAAACAACCCTCATACACAGTCCCAAACTACCTTAAAATTAGTTACATTGGGGTGAATCAACCTTCGCATAAACATAATGCGTCACTTGTTCGTTCTGAGATTTGCCTCTAGGCGCACCAGTCGAAGCAGAGTTGACCACACCGGCTGAGTGTTCGACCAGGCAAGTTATCCATTTGACAGAGTTGATTTTGAGGTTAACGTCACTTTCAGCAGCGAGGTTACATGAGACAGGACCTACTGATAAATGCGGAATCCGAACCAGTTGAGCTCCCACCAGGAATCGAACCCGGGTCTCCTACGCAAAAAGGCGCGCACCCATTTGACAGAGACTGGCTTAAGACCAAGAGAAATTAGGCTCACGCAAACAGTTAAAAGTACAATTGCCTATCCTATTTGGACACAATGGTGAGTCATGCGTTGCAGTGCTCATAAATTTTAATATTGTTGTAGTTCTGCCTGCCTTCGCGTCGAATCCAATCTTCATAGAAACTAATGTAATTGGGTGCAGTCTTCCAATCAGTACTGAAGTGAAGTAGTGAACGCTGTATTGTTCTAAGACATTTTATCGACTGATTGCTTGCACGTGTGTGTGAGTATTCGAGTTTTGCTTAAGATTTTCAACGGCATTTATAATGAATCATATCAAAGAAGCACGTTCTGCTGAAGATATATTTGGACTTATTTTTCTTTTCGGAAAATGTGGACAAAACTATCGTACGACTACTAGAAAATTTAATGAATTGCATCCCGATTTTATAGCACATAATTTCAATCCCTTAAAATAGTGACGAATATGTTTTTTCGTACTCTCATATTTACAGTCGTTTCTCAGATACACGAGGTGGCAACGGACTTTATGGACCCCTGCTATTTTGGATGAGATCAACATAGGGACTTGCAACTTTCCGCAAAATAGTTCTCATAACGAGACCTTTCCAACGATATATCATTCGACCCCCTTCGCCATTTAAAATTTTCAAGTTGATCCCACGTACCCCTATATGGGAGTGTCTGGGGTGGACCTTTTATAGCTTAAAATTCAAGCCCCTTAAAATAATGATGGACGTGTTTTTGTGTTTTCTCATATTCGAAGTTATAGGGAGTTTAAAATTTTAAATGAACCACCCTGTATGTATTGTATGTTTCGAGACGTGCTATTGCAGAAGCTTTCTTTGCACTGTTGGGAGCAAGGGAGGAAGGCAAAAAGTCGGAAAGAGTCTCTCTCACATGGTGTAATATGCGTGTTTTCCACACTGGTTTTTAAAGAAAGGTTTCTGTGTTTTGAACTTATTATGCATTCCGGTATTCGCCTGGTGGGACTAAGGAAATTCTTTGCAAAAATTTGAGTTAGAATGGCCTCACCGGACAAAATCCGGAAGTTTTTTTTTTTTTTTTTTTTTTTTAATGTACCCTTACATTTTTGTTGCCTTCCTCGTACAAAAGTCTGAACTGAACACTGATTCACTTTCATTAGTCATCAGTCTCCCTTATTAGCCTATAGGCAGTGGCGGCGATTGGCGTTAAAAGTTGGGGGGCAAGACATGATCTGAATATTTGTATATCAATGTTAATATACAAATTTCCCTGGTTGAAACTACATACATTAATAGGCTATTTCAAAAAAGTGGGGGGCAACTGCCCCCCTTTGCCCCCCCCTCTAATCGCCGCCCATGCCTATAGGGTATATGCGTGGGACATTAAACTAAAATTTCATTGCATTTCATTTGCAAGCAAAATCTAAAATGACACTGCTGCAACTCTACACTAAAAATTGAGATAATTTGTGCCAAAAAGATCCACCAGCACAGAGATCAATACCCAATGTGATCCATCAAGTACTTACCCCGAGCGAACGGACACAGCCTGAGTAAGTATATAAAGGAGATTTGGGAAAGCAAATTACTTAGAAAGTGATAAACGCAACAATTGTATATTTTTATATGAAGTTG
>NC_137464.1:84266766-84361766 GCF_964235325.1 Thermobia domestica | reverse complement strand
GTTACATGACAGTCTCGTGTTAGAACTAAATAACTTGAAGAGATGATGAGTGCGGGGTAAGGGGAACTCAGAAGGATTATATATATATATATATATATATATATATATATATATATATATATATATATATATATATATATATATATATATATATATAATATCATATCATATAATATGAGGGTTGGTTCAAAAGTCATGGCAACTATTTTTTTCCTTGAAGATACCAGTCCGGTCGGAAAATTTGACATACACAGACGAAAGGACAAGGTGTTAACTACATGTTTGGATAATAAATAGCACTGAAATATCGTAAAACACTAATTTATTATGGTAGTATACAGGGCAATATGGCCTTCACGGTGCAAAAGAATGACAACACAGTACGCATACAGTTGACATGACAAACCTGGGCCTAAAGACCCTCAAAGTAGTCTCCTGCTACTTGCACCACACGCTGCCAACGATGTGGGAGGCGCTGAATACCATCCGCCTCAGCATTTGCCCCACCATGTGTGAATCGGGTCACCAGTTCGCGCACAGCATTAGCAATGTCCTCGCGTGTTGCAAACTGTTAGGGATGCGCACGAGACAAGATTTGTGGCTGTCTCGTCTCGAAAATGTGCTGTAAAAATGATGCCTCGACTCGAAAAATGTATATTTCTCTATTGAAAGAGCCGTGTCTCGACTCGAATTTTGTCAGGAAAATCTTGTCTCGACTCGTCTCGTGCGCATCCCTACAAACCGTCTAACACGTAAATCCTTGATCTTTCAAATAAGATCAGTCACAGGGCGAAATGTCAGGAGAGTACTTGGGTGCTCCAATTCTTCCCATCCCCAACGTCGCAGTAGCTGTCCTATACACTCTGCTTTATGTAGTTTTGCATTGTCGTGCAGGATTATTGCACTGTCCACAAGATCCGGACGTTTCTCCCGAACGCCACGTCGTACCTGTCGCACCAGGAAGTCCCTGTAGTACTGTGCGGTCACTGTTCTGCCATGTGGTGGACAAACACCGTGCTCGTGGGTTTTCTCGGGGTTCTCCCGTTTCCTCCCACTTTCTTCATTCCACCATTTCACTCATCTCTCATAATCACCGTCTCCTTTAGCCTAACCGGCATAACCGTGGGACGTAAAACTCAGAGATTTCATTTACTGTTCTGCCATGTAGAACAAAGTGGCAAACAATGACACCCCTGACGTCATACGCGACGATCACCATCAATTTGACTGGGAAGGATTATGACGGAACTTCTGCCTCCTTCGTGATCCAGCATGTCGCCACTCCGCGGACTGACGTTTCAGTTCTGGTTCGTATCCCCTGGCCCAAAATTCATCGATGGCGATTATTCGTGACAATAATTGATCACCGTCCTGTTGCCAGCGTGCAAGGTGGTCGGAGCATATTGCATAGCGCATCCACCTTTGAATTTCCGTCAGTGCATGCGGTACTCACCGCGATGCGATTTTGCGTAGTTGCAGCTCATTACGCAATATCCTGTGGACGGTGCGTTTCTCGATGCCACTTGCCTCCTCAAACTCCAGTAGCATCCATCGTCTGTCTTCATCCAGGAGTTGCTCGATGACGGAACGTGTCACGTCGGTACGCACACTGACAGGTCGTCCCGAACGTTGCTCATCACTGGATGATACACGTCCTTGCTGAAACTTTCCTACCCACCGTGCTACTGTCCGGTATGGTTGGACATTATTCCCAAGGGCTTCCACTAATTCAGTTCACTGTGGCATTCCATCGCATTTCTCCCTCGGAGAACGACTATTTTGATGTAAGCGCGCTTCTCAACACCAGCTATCTGTTGTGCTGCATACACACTATGCCTGCAGAACTTCCACACGACACATATAAGTTTGTGATCCGCTCACATATCTGCAAGAAAAAAATAGACGAAGATATGATATTCAGAAATAAACACACAGGCCCTATGGTTTCACATAGTTACTAAGAATAATTTTAATTGAAAACTGGAATAGTTTCATTAAAAATAATTGCAATACAAAACAAAATATAGCTATGTTAAATTTCTCGGTGGGAGCTCATGTGATTCGAATCTCACGTTAAACTGTAGAGTGCCATGCTGGGGGGGTGAGCGGGGCAACGGCTCCGGGTGCCCAAGAAAGGGCGCAAAATTCGGGAGGGAAAAAGAAAAGAGCAATAACTACTAGTCTTGTCTACATATCAGTATGTACTTAAATCCTCTTCCTGCTTTAGCATGTAGTCCTATCATGTTACTCATGTTAGGAAAATGCATGTGGACATATACAAAATACAAGGAAAAAAGTGACAAAAAGTGCTCAAAATCAAGAAAAGTAGGGTTTATTTTTGAAAATTTTCTTACGCTTCGCGCCAACCATGGTGGCGCTTCGTGGCTGGTCCGTCGACCTCACTTATTATATGTACGGGGGCGCCGTCGTATACTCTCGCCCCGGGAGCTGATTTTCCACAGCACGGCACCGAGTCTTATATAGTGCTGACCTTATTTATAGTCTTACTAGCAGCGTTCACCCCGCTTCGCTGCGGTCACCCCGGAACGCAATAAACTTTGTTACTTAGATAATTTTTACTTTTTCGCTTTCAAGTGATATGATAAAAACCATAGAAGATTGCAGTAAATGTTAACATTATATCGCCTGTCATTTATGTTAACCCGCCCCGCTTCGCTGCGGTCACCCCCGAACGCAATAAACTTTGTTACTTAGATAATTTTTACTTTTTCGCTTTCAAGTGATATGATAAAAACCATTATAACGCCTGTCATTTATGTTAACCCGCCGAGTGACACGGTCATGCGGGTTGCATATACATACGTTTATTTTTATACCTATGATGAACTAACAAAGGATTTGTACGTAATGGACACCTGAATGGTCAATTATCTCAAGACACTGGTAATTGAAAATTAAAGTGATATGATAAAAACCATCTAGGGTCCAAATCCTAATAACCCCCCAAAAATAAAAGAAATTGGTTCAGCCGTATTAGCGTGATGAGCGGACAAAGGATTTGTACGTTCTCTTTTATATATATAGATATATGTTATATAATTTTTTGTTCCCTTTTAGCTGCATTTTAATTTAAGACTTTGTATTTCTTAACCGGCTCACATCTTTTCATATACGTTCAGAAAATCCTTGCAGAGTCAATCGAAATACAAAACCTTCCTGAATTTTGCTTTTTATTAGTTCAAAGCAACTTCTGTTCCTGATATTAGTACCCTATATCATGACATGATCGGTCGAAACTGCAGTATGTTCGAGATGATGATGAAAAACGAGGCTAAGATTGCTTAAAACAAATTATTCGTCAACGTGAGGTTAAGGTGTTGGTCAGATAGGTAAGAAAAATAATAAGAAGAAGAAATAATAATGATAAAAAAGTACAGCCTGTTAGATTTTCTTTCTGAATACATAGCCATCGTTGGGTTGCGTTGCTAAAAGTGAGAAATCAGTTCCTCTAATCTTTTTCCTTGCACTAACTTATAAAAGCATTTTAAGTGTGTCCAGGAGTAATTATTATTTGCTATTAAGAAAGCGGAAGAAATAGTTTTACGGGAACATACAACGTGATAGGGAAACGTAAAATTTAGGAATGAAACGGAAGATCTAGCAACCCTAACCTACAAGAGACAGATCCAAGATTGGCCAAGGGGTAAGGATGAACATGTTAAATGTGTCATTTTGTCCATTCTGAAATATTCTCTTATGGCAGGTGTTTCTGAAACTGTGGATTACGGACCACAAGCAGTCCTCCCGTAAGACATCTGCCCTTGTGGAACTCTTAGCTTTGAACATTAGTAAACAGGGAGAAAAAAAGTAAAGTTGAAGTAAAATTGCCTCTGACATAATTGAATCTCCAATAAGTACAGATTATACAAATATCGGATTACACAATTTAACAAGGCAAAAATTAATTGCAATAGCTTATGTAGACATATTATCAAAAATATTTTTATAGCTTTCAATCATTAACAAAAAAATATGTATTATATAAATACAATATAAAATTAAAGGGAATTTTAATTAATATTCTAAGAAATATTTCAGTTTAACGTCCCACAATTATCCTCTTTTAGGCTAAGGGAGAAGATGATTAAGGCAAGTGAATAATGGAAGAAATGGTGGAATGAAAAAGTGGGAATACCCCCGAGAAAACTCACAGACGCACTGTTGTCCACCATAAACTTACATGGCCAGGATCGAACAAGGGACTCCACGCACCAGAAGTAAGCACTCTACCACTGAGCCACCGTGCCTTCCATAATATTCTATTTTTAAAATGTACAGACATCCTGATACGTTAAAAAAAAAAAAGGAAGAAAAACTTTCAAAGTGTGGTCCGTACAACTTTCTGACCAATAACATTGGTTCCAACATAAAAAAAAGAGTTGATTTTGAGTTTAACGTCCCGTTCAGCAGTGAGGCAATATGAGACGCGAACCTACTGATTAACGTGGAATCTGAAACACTTGAGCTCCCGCCGGTTGAAAAATGCTGCCTTATCTCGCCTGTTTATTTCAAGAATGACATAACTCAAAATTCTAACTTTTCAAGAGAAGCGTTTGAAAGTTTCGAAACGTAATGAAAACAAGTGGGGGCAAGAATGACACAAAGTGCTTTCTAGCGCCCAGTTTTGGAAGCACATTGTGAAATTTTTGTGTCCGCCAAAGATAGACATAAAGATTAGCTTTTATTTTTTGCTCATAAGCCAATAAGGACGATTTTTCAGTTACGTCACTCTTGAAATAAGCAGGCGACTAGCTATACTCCTACTTTGCTAGAGATGAATTCATTACGGACTCGACAACCCTAGAGATGCGCATGAGATGAGTCGAGACAGGATTTTCCTGACGAAATTCGAGTCGAGACACGGCTCTTCCAATAGAAAAATATACATTTTTCGA
Source organism: Thermobia domestica (assembly GCF_964235325.1). Lineage (NCBI taxonomy): Eukaryota > Metazoa > Arthropoda > Insecta > Zygentoma > Lepismatidae > Thermobia > Thermobia domestica. Next base: position 84,356,850 of record NC_137464.1, on the reverse strand, counting down.
GTCGAAACATCACTTTTACAGGATATTTTCGAGACGAGACAGCCACAAATCTTGTCTCGTGCGCATCCCTAGACAACTCGCACTAATATGCTTATAGCAGGCCCATAGCCAGCCCCAAATTTTAGGGGGGCCCGGTAGAAGTTAGGGGGGGCGACCCAATCACATTATACTTCATCACCATATTATAGTTCATTTGCAAGGCTACCGTGAAACTTTTAGGCGGCCAGCCAAAGTTTTGGGGGGCCCGGTCCCCCTAGCCGCCCTTGGATACGGGCCTGGCTTATAGTTTATATGATATGTATATATGATACAAAACATGTCAATAGATGAAAGCTTTCATGTTATTTATACAGGACACTGTTATAGCTTCTATGGGGGAAAAGATATTCTAGCTGAATCATTCTATGACTACAAATCCAAAAGAATCCTTATCTTTTTTCTGTCTATTATACTGGACTTTTTCCTTCCTTATCACCGAAAATCTTATTTGATATCTTTTTCAGTATCTCCATTCTTCTATTATTTTACTTGTTTGGTGTTTGAATCCTACAGGCTTAAAGGTTAAGCATACTCACTTGAAAAACCCTCTCCTCTTATCAATTTTTGCATTGTTGTCTAGTTGTGTTTGTATGCGTTGGAGCTCGTTGGTTGATAAGTGCTATGCAAATTATAAACATTTCATTCTAGTATCATTTTGGATTTTTTTTGTTTTTGTGTAGAAGGTAGTAGTTTGTGGTTGTTAATCTAGTGCGATTGCAGTAAAAACCATGCCAGTGGGATATTCTCTTTCTGCAATACTGGTGATTATAGCTCTTGTGCTAGGTACAGTAGTAGGCCTATTTCTATGTAATTAAATTTTAATTTAGAGTTTTTGCACTTCTAGTACGTATACACCTCTAAACATTCTGTGGTTGTGCTCTTGTTTACATGGCGAAATTCTGTTGCATAGAAAGATGTCTCTCCAGTTGCGATTTTGCTTTTCTATAGCGAAGTTGGAGCAGTTTTTTTTTTTTTTTTTTTAATAATACTTATTCATGTATATAATAATATGTGTGTTGAATTCAGGCTTTTGTGCAAATAAGGAGGGGGGGCAATAAAAGTTTAAGGGAGGCTCTGTTCTAGATTGCAATAGAGCAGCAGGAATCTGTCGCAACGAAACTCATGACTTGTTATTGTCTGGTCGGATGCAATAACAAATATATTGCCATTTTTCTCTAACTAGCGTTGTAAATTGTTTGTGTGCGTCTCTAATTTCCAAGTTTTTATTTAACTTCGACTTTAACGCGGACAAACTTAACAAGAACGCGGCTTGTTTATTAGAACAATTAGGTTGGGCAAAAGAAGAAACTAATTTTCTTTTTAAAAAGAATATTTGCTTTTAAGTCTTTTATTTCCGAAAAAAAAAAATAATAAGAAAAAAAGCAAATATTTCAATGCATGTGTAATTATAGATACTCTAGGGGGCTGAGCCCACCTTGAACATGCCTGAATTCAACACTGTAATATAATGTGTATGTGTGATCTGATCGAACATAATTCTAGAACGCTTGGAGCAATTTCAACCAAATTTACTGCATATAAAAATCTGGAAAATGCTGTAGGGGTGGGGTACAAAGGAGTGATATGTAAAAATAATACAAAAATCGACATAGTGTTGAACTTATAATTTTCGGAATCGCTGAGATGAATAGTTGCTTTCCGATGTCCTTTAAGTCCAAGTTAGGTCGCCATCGGCATGAAAGGTGATAGAGTGAATAAGAAAATAATCGAGATTGCTGCCGGGGAATCCATACTTTTCGGTGTCGCTACGCTGCTTTGTGACAGTTCAGATAACATTTAAGTTCAAGTTTAGTCGAATAAAAGATAAGTGTGTAGGAGTTCTGAACTTCTAGAAAATTCCACTTTTAAGGAGGCTAAAATGGTAAATTTACTATCCATATTGAAATCGACATTTTATTGTTTGTGGTTGCACCACAGAAAAATGGCTGAATCATTCGAAATGAATTTTGGTACACTCGTGTCCAAAATTATTGTCGCATATCTATAACGGTCGTCTTGTAAGAATCTAATTTGAGAATGATTTTGCAGGGTACTTTTAATACTGATACTATGTGTATAATCGGAAAACGTATATTTGTGGTAAATTTCATAGTAAAAGAATTATAAATACGAAAATTAGACTGAGCAAAACAAAATGTTGGTAAATGAGCAAGAACGTTTTATTTTCGTTTTATTGTTCTTATTTACTGCTCCTTTGACATGAAATTTGTCACGTATATGTCTTTGCCGATTATACACATACTAACATCATAAGAAATACCGGGCGAATTCGTTATCAAATTATATTCCTATAACAACACATTTATAGACATGCGACAATAATTTTAGACGTGAGTGTACATAGTTAATTCCCATCTCAAGCTGGGATTTTATAATATTACTTTAATTAAAGGGCGCATCCTAAGGGAATAGAGGGACACAAACCTATTTTTGAGACGAATCTGTATGAAGATATCATGTCTTGCTATTTCATACAGCTTTTGCTTTATGTCTGTTGACAGACAAGTAGACATACGGTCATATACGTTCTACAATGTTTCCCATACACTTATACATAACGTAGTTTGGAAGTTTAAACAAATGTTCTGTTTCACAGTGTGAAAACTACGGTTGACTCCCAAACTATGTGAACAGTGTTTCTTCCAGACATGTTTTTTTGGGGACCACTGCTCCCCCGGAGCTCTAAGAGTGCCCCTTCGGAGGAGACCACGTCTATAATATAAATGAAACGAAAGCTCTGTTTTACGTCCCACGATTATGCCAGCTAGGCTAAAGGATACGGTGATGATGAGAAATGAATAAAATGGTGAAATGAAGAAAGTGGGAAGAAACAGGAGAACCCCGAGAAAACCCATGCACACGGTGTTTGTCCACTACAAAACACTTGGCGCGTCCTGGGAGTCTAATAGAAAAGTACCAGTAACCCTTCGGATACTAAGTAAGGCTCTTTCCGGAACATTTTTCTGAAAGGAACACTGTTGAATTTAATACTTGAACGGCAAGTAGTACGGCTATTACGACTGCTTGCAATAGATTAATAAGATCAAAGATCGAACCTGTTTCTCAAATCCTGAACCCATATCAAATAGCCATTACTCGATATCCTTTACTGTTTTTTGGTTTATAAAGATTAATATTCTGGTTGCAATAGAGACAGTCAGATATGAAATATATTCTTGTTGCAGCACTGAATCTCTCTCTCTCTTTTTTTTTTAAACTGCTTGTCGTTATTTCAGTTTTTCAATATGGCAGTCAGTGTTCAAACCGGAAATCAACAATTTCTATCATTTCCGGTTTGTATAGATCGATAAAGATCGATACAAAACTCATTTCTGGGACTCGAAATTCATGTCAAAAAGTAGCTTCTCACTCTCTGTGTTCGCTCTTTGGAGATCAGTATTGAAACCGGAAGTAGTGGTTAATTTGTAGCACTTCCGGTTGTAGTAGAAGGAAGAGTGGAAGTGTAATCTACTGTTGATACGTGAAATCAATTTCAGAAAACAACTTCTCATCTATTTTTGTTTGTATTCTATAAAGAATAACGTTGAAACCGGATATGTTGATTTATACCACTTCAGATTGGAATATACAGTTAATGAGGAAATAGCACCTCTTGTTGAGACGCTGAATCGACCGCCTTCCGCTTGTGGCCTTCTCTTCCAGTTCTTGTTCTGTGGAAATCCGTATTGAAATAGAAACTAGTAGTAAATTGCTACCACTTCAGGTTTTAGTAGAGAAATGCTGATAGAGATTGTATCTTTTCTTTAGACACTGAATCGATTCCAGAAAACTGATTATCGCTTTCCAATACCATATTTGTTCTATAGAGATTAACTTTGAAACCGGATATTAATTTATACCACTTTCGGTTTGAATAGTGGACGATCGTACTATGGTGATCGATACTGAATCCAGAAATGGTTCATGTGTACCACTTTTGGTTTGAATACAGGGTTAATGGAGTAGATGGGACCTAGTGTTGGGATACTGAAAATAATAAATAAATAAATAAATAATAAATCTCCCACCTCGTAACGTTTTTACTGTGCATAAAGTAATAGAAAAGCTCTGCCACTTCCAGTTTTAGTAGGCAGAGGTGATTAAAGATATCTTTCTTCAGACGCTGAATCTGTTCCAAAAATATCTTGCGCTGATAGATTTTGTTCTATGGCGATCAATGTTCAAACTGGAAATGGTTAATATTACCACTTCAGTGAATAAAGGGTTAACAGATCAGATGGAGCCTATTTTTTGGGACACTAAATGGATTTTTTTTTTTTTTTTATGAACTCTTACCCGTTTTTGCTCAAATACCTGTCGGCGAACGAACATACCTGGTCTATTGAAGTTCCATTGGAAGTCTATAATTATTGGGTAATCTAGTGGAAAAGAAGACCCTCCATCACTTGCTTTGGTCGTAAATAAACATTCCATGCCATGCAATTGTTATCAACGTTATCATCTTTAGTATGACTTCATTCAACATAAATTCAGATCTAGCGGCGGAATGAAAAAAAAAAAAAAAAACTAACTTCCGTAATCTTTTGCGTGCGTACTTGTCAAAGGTGTTTCCTGGCCTGAGCTGCTAGCAGGAAAAGCAGGTGGTTTAGTAGTTCGGGGTCGACCATGAGTGATGGCTACAACCTTGAGGAATGTTGGTTGTGTGTGTAATTGAGCGAGTGAGATTATAGTTAATTATTCTTCAGACGTGAAAATTGCGTCACAGACACTACTGGGAATAACAAAAATGTTTTATTTGCGACCTGTGGTAATTCAACATTGTTTGTGATGTTTGTGAATACCAACAGAAGAAATTGGATTTGGTTTGTCGTACTTCCAATTGCAGGATTTGTTATTGGTGAGATATATTTATCACATTTTATTTGGAGCAGTACTTCCATATCATGTATGTTCTCTTAGTCCATAATTTCAAAATGCAATCTTAAGCATAGTCCCACTGCTATGTCCTGTACACTAAGTGAGTGATGGATAAACTACGGCCCATGGGCCAGATGTGGCCTCTTGAAAGTAGGGATGCGCACGAGACGAGTCGAGACAGGATTTTCCTGACAAAATTCGAGTCGAGACACGGCTCTTCCAATAGAGACATATACATTTTTCGAGTCGAGACATCACTTTTACAGCACATTTTCGAGACGAGACAGCCACAAATCTGGTCTCGTGCGCATCCCTACTTGAAAGGTTCTATCCGGCCTACAAAGAATTGGCTGTGTGCGCTCATGGTATAACAAATATACCACGAGCGCTCAAAATCGTTCGTATTGCATTATCCCGTATACTTAATATTTCGTTGGAAATGACAAATAGAATGAATATTGCAAATCGGAGATGAAAATTCATTTTCTGTAAGGGAAGAGAACACAATGAAGCAAAGACTAACATATTCGGTATAGTGGTGGATCTAGAAAATAGAAACTGGGGGACAGCCAGAACCCAGACTATGATAGATATAAGTTCAATATAAAATTTCAAAAATATATAAATAATAGTTTTAATTATTTTTGACTCTCAAAAAACTGGGGGGCTAGAGACCCCCAGAGCCGAGTTAGATCTACCAATGATTCGGTAGGGATGTTCCGTACGTTATTCGCTTAGCGCAAGTTTTGTCAATATCATACCGGATAAGGAAACAAACTTGGAGATAACATATTACGTTTTTTGCCTTTGCTTTCATGTCGTTGGCGAATACTTGAAACCAAAGTTAACGACTATGTGCTCTTTTAATACTCGTGGTAGTTATTTTCAAATTAAACAGCAAGTACAACTGTGAATAAGAGTGTAATTAAAGACGTACATTTTGAACTTGAAGAAATGTCATACGTACACCAACCCAAGTAGGCCTATTGGGAAATTTTTAGCAGCTCTTATATTGTGGTAGTAGCCTGCGGTGCTCATATGTCACGTTTTGGTAGAATATTAAATATTACTCCTAGAATTTCTCTACATAATTCTTTAGTACTTAAAAAATACCATTTTGTAGAAAAGTTTGTGCTGTCGATATATACGGTACATAAATAAGCCTTCAATGCAATTGTGGTTTCATAGCCTTAGATGACAAGCTAAGTAAAAACGAAGACCATCTTCTTAAATAGTAAAAAGATTTTTGTGTATCGAACAGTATTTTGTGTTCTATAGAAAAATACATAAAGGAGAAATATTCTTTCGCTTCTGAAGTATTTTGAAAAGGAAACTGGGGATGAGACTGATAAATACTTAAGATTCGAATACATAAGTCGTAAGTTGCTACAAAGACATGAATAGTAGATTGTTTTATGCAAATAAGTTCGATGCCAGCCCACTTGTTGTCACAAGAAGTTGCCTCCCGCTTTTGCAATATCACATGTAGTCAATAGCCCCACTGTTCGTGTATTTGCGTACACACACACACACACACACTATCTTATATATATATATATATATATATATATATATATATATATATATATATATATATATATATATATATATATATATATATATATATTAGTGCTTATTACTTATACTATTGTTTCTCAACATGGGGGGTCACGAAAATAAGCAGAATATAATTAGAATCTAATACCGGAAAATATTTTAATTATTATTTTGAATTTTGTTCTGATAGGCATATTTTTTTTATTTTTATACATGCTGTTAAGAACAACAAAAAACAGGCCTACTAAACATTTTCGGCAGGTGCAGAGTTATTTAAAAATTAATTTAAATGAAAGAGGTACGCTATGAAATTAATGAGAACTGCTTATTGAAATACCAGAAAAGTACAAATGTAACAAAACCTACATATTGAAATACGATTAAAATTGAAAGCTAATGAGATCTGAGGGGTTATTTCACTAGTGCGGCAGTGTCCGATTCAATCTTAATGACGCACATTATCAAGTCATTTAAAATACTCAATAACTTTAACAAGTGTCCAAGTTTTTAAAACCAAAATTAGAAATCTTTTTTTTTTTTTTATCATATGACCCAAAATTAAGGGAGTTATGAAGTTTTAAAATTTTCAAGCGGCCTCCATTTTGAAACAGTATGGCGGATCGGATACGATATTTGTAATATAAATGAAGTGACCAAACTTGGTTTTAATCCATTCGCTTTTAGGAAGTTACTGTTTTCACTATATACAAGAAATGGATTCTACTGTTATAGAAATAGATGGATATCGTGAGATATCCGCAATAGGTATGTTAAATATCCTACACAAGCTTATTACAAACCAGAAATTATAAGGGGTCGGTGGCAAGATGATGTAATAAAATGCCGGTCGTGATAGGAATTAGGTTGAGAACCGCTGCAATGAAACTACGATTTACTCAAATCACGCAGTTACTAGTTTAATACACTTGAGTTTCGTTTATTATTCTTAGGCCTGCAATACACTGTAGGATAGATCCTAGGAAATATCTTATGACTTTTCCTAGTCAAAATCTCATCGTGTATGGCATCAGATCGCATGTCATTCCTATGTTCTGAACGACCCTATGAGATTTTTCGTGTTTAGGGCACGCTCTATTTCGAAAAAAAAAAAAAAATCGTAAGAATTCGATTTAAGTGACATCAGGTGAGAGAAACTGGAAATTTTTTTTTCTCTCCGCCAACCATAGGTGGTGAAAGAGCAAAAATACTCGACAAAATGGAGTGTTGCAGGAACTGATGAGAAATGTTTTGATAATTTATCTTCTGATTTTTATGCTTTTTTAGAGGTGCACAATTTAACAAAATGGCGCCTGGTATCAATATCAGTTGGATGCGCAGTGTATGGCACAAAAGGGTAGGATTTCCTACGAGATATGTCCTCAGATAAATCCTAAGGTATTTCCTAGGACTTATCCCATAGTGTATAGTGGGCCTTACTGGAATTTCTTATTCATAGTTGCTGGAAACATGTTTATGAAGTGTAATATACAAATATTTAAAATAAACTTTTCTAAATAACTCGACCTTATAAACCAGTTCCTGAAAAGAGTACTGGCTTCCCATACTTTGATGTCCTCATTTGTTGGTTTATCAATTCCCTGTTATTAAAGAAAACATTACAGTATGTATTTCCACAAGCGCAGGTGAAATGATGCAGGTTCCATTTAAGATAGTGCTTGTGGAGAAAAATGTAAGAGGTAAGGGGTTGTATCAGAATACATGAACAACGAAGGGATTAGGCTATTTATTCGTATGTGTGCTGATTGGTATACCTGCCTATAGACTGTCAATGACGGTTTAAGGATCTTTGTGACGATGACCTTTGTGAGAAAAGAAGAAATGGGCCATATTACTAGATAAACAAATACACACAATTCTTGCAAAATTTCACGATACTGGTAACATCAATAAGTGTTGGTGATCCATTGCATCCATTGCTGTTAATACATGAGCAGGTTTCATTTTTTTAGTACAATCCTATATATATTTTTTCTAGTTCCTCAAGAAATCAATGCAAGTGCAAGAATAATTTTGTCTCTTTGTCTCTTATTACCCCGGCCTCCCCTACTACGTTAATTACCGTTTTAATGATTGAAGGTTTCTAGCAAAAACAACTCTCTCTCTCTCTCTTTTTTTTTTTTTTTTTTTTTCATTGTCGTAGAGGGTACAGCCCGCAGCAGAAAACCTGCAACATGAGCATGTAAGTTTGTTGTGAAACGACGAAGTCTTTTGCTCCAAAATAAATGTTCAGGGTAAGACGCCGAGGTTTCTTCTTGCGTGATTCTTGCCACTTAGACGTTATGTTGATTCCCTGGGTTGTTAGATGTAGTTTCACAACAAACTTACATGCTCATGTTGCAGGTTTTTTTTTTTTTTTCTGCAGACAGTACAAAGATAAGCAGTGTTATAAATTTCAACAAAATATCAGTCACAGGAGCGAAAGAGCATATAAACACTGCCTTGGATTTTCACTCATAAGGCCTGTCCCATAGTGCTCAATCTATTTTTGCAACAAAAGTCCCTCTTGTTGCTGAGAGTAGGGTAATAAAGGTAGCAAAATGTACAATGTGGCAGCGTTGTTTGTTATCAATAAGATCTTCTTCCCTAGGAGCACGGTGGATCAATGGTAGAGCGCTTGGCTCAGTTGCTTGGAATCCATGGTTCGATTCCCGGGCAGGTTAGTTTTGTGGTGGACAACATCGTGTCTGTGGGTGTTTTCAGGGTACTCCCGTTTCCTCCCACATTCTCATTCCATCAATATTCCATCATTTACTTGCCTTAATCATCCGTCTCCCTTAGCCTCACGGACGTTAAACTTATTAAAGATTTTATTTCTCCTCTCCTGCATGCATCCGTTTTGGGACCAACAGTTCTGGTTGCAACGTAATCGAGACGTGCAAACTCGAAGTACACCTGCGCGACCGCATCTGGAAAAATATTTCAATATCATATAGAAGACCTCCGTCCGTATTTGGGACGTCCGTATCTGGGGAGAAACCGGAGTCCGAACCACAGTAGTACGCTAAAATTTGAAGTTTCTCATATCGGAATCTTGTGCATCAAAGGCGCGCATCGTAGTGTGCCCACGATACGAGACGAAATTAAGGTTGACAAAATTTAAATAATATTTATTATTGGAGTATGTTGTGTAATGCTTTACGTATCTTAAAATATGAGTAAATAATTTTCATTGTGTTAATACAGTCAATTTATCAATTTATAGCTTTTATACAACACTATCAATTTTGTAACACTAAGTGTTTGAAATCTGTCTCGGGTGAACTACGTAGTGTTGCGCACGAGACTTAAAATTCTACTGTATCGTCTTAAAGACTAAACGAGAATTGTCACGTTTCTCGTCTCGAATTTAAAAAAAATCTAGGTCCTATATTTGTCTCGTAGGCATCACTACTCACGCTCGCGGGTTAGCCAATCAAGACACTTATCTCTGCCTCCATGATGATTTAATTTTATTCAATATTCAATTTAATCCACTGTGACATGTATACGACTACAATAGCTTCGAGCAATAGTTAAGGGTCTTCACTACAGCGAAATTAAACTACCGCGAATTTTAGAGTTTTTCTATAATATCTTCAAAACAAATAAACGTTTTCGTAAAACAAACGTAGTGAACTAGATAATGCGATTTTGCATCTGATATCGTTATTACAATTCATCTATCTGCTTTCGATTTGCAACTGTAGATAGATTTAACACTTTTTGCGGATTCTGTAAATAGTGGCATACCGAAAGCAGATAGGTAAATTGTGGTAAAGATATCACATGCAAAATCGTATTGTCTAATCACTACATTTCTGCTTTTCGGATACTTTTATTTGTTTTGAAGATATTACAGGAAAACTCTAAAATTAGCGATAGTTTAATTTCGCTGTAGTGAACACCCTTAAAATCCCCCAGGCTCTTCAATGGAATTCGAACGCGATGTTTAACATCCGAGACAGTGTTTATGCTGGTAGCGGTGACTGAGAAAAATAAATAGGACAAAGAAAGGAAATGGCAACGTAAAACTATGTAGAAAAGTATACGCAATGTATACCTACTATGGAATGGTGCAGGGCCGGATTAAGGGGGGATTAGGGGGGCTATAGCCTCGCGTCTCGAGGTGAAAAGGGGCCGCCACTTTGATCAAAATCTCAACTGGTTATCTAAAAAGAATCATGAAGACACAATCATCATCATAAAATATGACCAAAAATATGAAACATATTCCGTTAATTTTCCTATTGTACTTCATAGAAATGTATTAGGTAAAGTCAGCAGGGGTCACATTTTTTTTCTAGCCCCGGGCCTCCAAATGAATTAATCCAGCCCTGGTATGGTGTCTGCAAAGCCATCGACTCCGTTGTCAGTGTTCCTATTTATTTGTCGACACAGTCTCTATCAACGGTAGATTTCTCGTTTGCTCCTTCGTCAAAGAAAGACTGCGAGTATGAAGTTCAGAGATTCAAACGTTCGGTCCAGAGATTTCAACCACATATCATTATTATTGTTGGTAGTTTTCTTTTTCTTTCTTTCTTTCTTTCTTTCTTTCTTTCTTTCTTTCTTTTTTTTTTTTTTAAGTAATTTCTAGTTTTACAAGACTGAAGGTGAACAAGAGTTTACATGATAAGAGTAATTAGAGCATTACATGCGAAATGATTCTAGTTCATGAGGGTTAAAGTAGTTAAAACTGCTAGAAAGGAAGATAAGGGAAACAATATAAATTAATCAGAAAGTCTTACATGAACAGAACGGTGCAACGACATTGCACAAATTTTTCTAAGGATTAGATCGTTGATAATCTCTGTAGTCTATGACTTATTAATGAGAAGCAGAAAGTGCTGAAATTGTACAAATTTCCAACGTGACGTTGCCAACAACAGGATTCAGGAAATTGAGTGAAATTTTGCACCAAAATAAAATATATAAACGCCATTCCTTTGTGAGATTTACTTGTACTGCATTGTAATATTTATAGAGCAAATTAAAGGCCTATATTTACAGAACATTTCACGTTTACAGTTTGAATCCTTGGAATTTAAATCCTACAGCTTTTAAAAATGTCATGTGCCTTCTCATGGTTTATCTGTGAATTCCTAAATTCAGCGTATTCCTCAAGGAAAAACTCACTCCTTTTGTTGCAAATGCAAATATAAGGATCATTTATAGAAAGGTTAAAGGGCAGTTACTAACATTGTAAGATAAGTGGTAGACACACCTGAAATATGTAAGCAAATGCTAGTTTGTGATTGGCCAAAACTAGAAAATGTAAACAAATTCTTATCTCCGATTGGTTGAACGACTGTCTAGAATATTTAAATTATTTTTTTTATTTTATATAAGTTCGTTTTCCTTACAGTTTTCTAATATCTATTTTCATGCATTCTTAATGTTATAAGCAACCTTACAATTAGACATGATGCAGAAAATTATTGAATGGGACATGTTCTCCCGTCCCCCTCTCTAATGACGCCCGTTCACATACATATAATAGGGATAACTGAAAAATGCTATTGTCATCCATTACTTTGTATTTTTTCTCTAAAACAACTTGTGTTTTGGTGACTGTTCTTATGAGTCTTAATGCTTGTGGTAATGATGGCAACGTTCCATAACTTTTTTGCGCAATTTCCAATTTTGTTGCCCGCTCATTAAGGCTCTATCTGTGTCAACAGATAAGGGAGTGAAAGTTTGCGCAATTTCAGTGCACCCGGACAAAAGAAGAAAACATTTAATTTTGTGATATACTTCTAATAACATGTTTTGTGTGCAATGGTAGTGGTACTCCAATACGAATTGATTCAAAGCAAAAAAAAAAAAAAAAAAAAAAAACCGTAAAAAAACGCTCGTAATCTGACATTCACTTTGGTGCTCTTAATTTCTCTCTCTCTCTTTTTTTTTTTAATTTATGCACAGGGAGGGACTGTGTTCGATTACCCAGAAAACTATGTTGATAAACACATGTAAAGAAGCAAATATAAATTATAAACGGAACGCAAGTATTCTCAATATAGACCCATGTAACAAATAATCGGATCAATAGAACAAACTCCTATAATCCAACTCTGAGGCGACATAATGTGATGGGGAAGGGTTTATGCTGTGAGATGGTCTGTGTACCTTTCAACTGCATCGGATTTAGACCCTGGTCTTCGAAGTCCAGGTTAATAGTAGGTTCTATTCTTCGTAACCTTGCTGTTGTATAAGGACGTAAAGCATAGAAACAAAATCCTTTAGAGCTGAGATAACCAACGTTTCCATATACTTAGTTTCGGAAAATGTTGCTATACTATCCTAATGGTCGTGGAGAAAGGGAAATGCATACAGGAGAACCATATATTCCAGAACCTAACAGAACAGAAATAGAAATCACTATGTAAATATTAGTGATATGAAGTGTGAAGGTGAAATAAAAGCAAGGATAGGAATGGCGAAAGAAGCATTTAGGAGGAAGAAAAAAAAGTATTTTGCGAAAGTTTGAATAAAAACTTGAGAAAAAGACTCGTAAAGTGGAGTATTGTACTGTATGGTTCAGAAACATGGACACACGCAAAAGTGATTGTAAACGACTGGAAGCTTTCGAAATCTGAGTGTTGAGAAGAATTGAGAGGATTGTCTTTATCCATTTTGGTCACTCAACACAAAGTTACGAACTAAAAGTGATTATTAGTATTACTCTCTTGTATTTATATTACTTACTGATACCTATGCATGAAACCAAACTCCAATATTCGTCAGTATGAACACAAATATGTGTCGCAGTTCCTGTTGCTGCTTCGTCATTACGCAGTGACAAAACACAGAAGAATGTTTCGTCTTTTTTTTTTTTTTTTTTCATGCCATACGTGACTTCCAATGAAGCAGCACAGAAGTATTGCTGACATCAAAAGTAATTACATATAGTTAATTTCTTACGTGCATTTAAGAGTAGTACTATGGCAAAGGTGTAATTTTAGGCTGCAATTGCCACCCTCTGAAGTTGGAGGTGTTCATATGTTTTTAATCAATAGTCTATTTCTATACATTTGCTTTTAATATTGAAGTTAAAAGCCTCTCAATTCAAGTAGCCCTCCAACCACCTCACAATGCAGAATAGAAATCATAAATGCGCCCCCATTGACATTCGAATTGGGAAGCACTTGCTTCTAATTCGAATTTACGCTAAGTAAAATAAGTAAATATTTTTCGATGTATATATAAAATATATATAATATTTTTTGGAAAAATCGAATTTGAAATTTCAACAGATTTAAACGTTTCATAGCCTATAGATACCGGAAAAGTGATTTTTGGACATCTGTCTGTCCGTTCGTTCGTTCGTTCGTCCTGATGTACTCACCTAGAGGCATACTGTTCAACACATCTCAAATTTTAAACTTAAGGTTTTTATGTGATCCTCCAGTTTTTTCGAATTTTCTTCCTATCCCTAAAAATAAGGATAGTTTAATTAATGGTAAAAAATTGAAAAGTGGGTGTTTTCTTAAAAACTGCTCTATCGATTTTGTTTACATATCATAAATCAATTTCAAAAAAAAAAAAAAAAAAAAAAAATGAGGTATAAATACTTTCTCCGAGAAAGATCGAGTAGTAGTAGTTTATTCTTGGAGTGAGTTTCCTTTCAGACTATTTTCCCAATTTTGTCCATAATTTCAAAAATACATTTCATTAATAACAGACAATATAGCATAACTAATTTGTCCTGAAAAAATGTACGGGAGGGGGTGACTTTTTCGGATTTTTTTTTCCAAACCAATGCACAGTGGGCCGAAATTGTCAATGTTGTGCGCATAATTAATGTACTATTGTCCAATGATTGTGATACATTTTATATGGTCAAAAATGAAAGAAAATGAAGAAACATAGTGAATTAGATTGATTGATTTACTGAAAACCTGGCATTTTAACACGCAGAAAATAGTATGAGATGGGGATGAAATATGTGAATCAGTACTACAAGACAAATAGATCAGTGCACTCTAGTGATACATAAAATATATTATGAAAATATAAATTTAATAATGTTTAAAATCTGTGCTTTATTTGGTCACACATCACACAATACCTTCACACAAACACGTGTTATGCAGGAAAATTGTGGATATGCAATTCTACAGTATAAATCTATTTAAGTTAGACTGTACGTACTATATTGAATTGTCACAAGTTAATCACACGTATCATATTTTCACTATCAATGGGTGTTATTTCAGTTACTACTGTCTTCACTGTCACTTACAGAACTGTCTCTGTCTTCTGCTGCTGTAATGTGAGAAGGCTCCACCAGAAGAGCTAGCACTGCTGTTGAAAGTTTCTGTTGCTTTGCAGAGATCTCATTGAGGAAATGACAGGGTCCGATGTAGTAAATTCGTTTAAAAGCAGATTTTCGTTTGTAGTATATCGTGAGAATTTTCTGCAATGCTGCCTGAATCGACAAGTCTTTATTTCGTGGTTCCTGAACTTCTTCGCTTAATTACTCGCTGGGAAGTAATGCACCAGAAATTATAGAAGGACCATGAAGCAAAATTTTATGCACAGACGCATGTATGTAGTACCACGGATACTTCTCGACGAACATAACGTTATTTATATATTTATCATCATGTCGTTTGTAAACTTGTAAGACTTGTCTTTACTACTGTCGCTGACTTCTTGAAAAAAGTAATTTTAACATCCATCACCTCATGATACATTTTTCAGTGCCATCTGTATAAGGGCACACATGGGCAGCTATAGCTTTCACATGTTACCTTACATATTGTAGACTTCGACAATGCTTGTATTTCAGGAGTACATAGTGATACATTTTTTGAAAGGCAAATATTGTAACTACTGATCTTGATTACGAGAACTTGCACAGTTTCATTTACATCACTTAGTATTCATTCTGCACATTTGCAATGTATGCATACTCATGCCTAGTGATGAGCAAATGCAAGACCAAGACCAAGACCTGGGTGGTTTTGGTCTTACACACCCAGTCTTGGTCTTGGTCTTGCACACCCAGTGTTGGTCTTGGTCTTGCTTTTAAAAAATCTTATGCTTTTCATAGGCAAATTTTAGTCTGGATATAAGGGATAATAAATTCCACAATGCACCAATAGTACCGGAAATACAATGTGAAAGTATAATGATAGTGTACAACATAGGCGATGACCTTTATTTTGTTTTCAATGGGTGCCCACGCTTCACTACTTATAAGATAAATCACAACGTTTTGTAATCTTTTTATATTTTTAAACAGATCCAATACTCCACTGGTTCCCAAACTGGGGAGACTCCCTCTGAGATCCATGGAAGAAAATCAAGACGGCACAGATTACTGAAATACAATGAATTGCAAAATTATTTTTACATTGTATAGGCGTCAAAGTTTTGTTCTTTTCAACCACGATTAGCTAATCTTTGTATTGAACAAACTTCCAATTAAATATGAGATTTTGTTTTACTGATTTCATACTCTATAGGCCAGAAACATGGACATTACGCAAAACCGATGAAAAAATTGAGGCTTTCGGTGGCTCAGTGATAGAGCGTTCACCTCCGGTGCTTGGCGTCCCTGGTTCGATTCCAGCTCGCGCCGTGTGGACGTTGTGGTGGACAAACACCGTGATCGTGGGTTTTCTCGGGGTTCTGTTTCCTCCCACTTTCTTCATTCCACCATTTCACTCATCTCTCATCATCACCGTCTCCTTTAGCCTAACCGGTATAGCCGTGGGGCATAAAACTTAGATTTCATTTCATTTTTTTTCCGCTCATGAAATCAAACTTGCGGTCATATGCACTAAGTTTTTGCCAATGTCATGAAAATATTTCGTTAATTTTATGAGCACATATTAAACATTTCCAACGGATGCTTAAGCCTCGAAGCCAAGCCATACCCATGTAGTCGGCACCTATGGTGTACGGAATTACCGATATTCAATTCTACATTTCTCTTAAGTTTTGGAAGAACACCTCTAATATGTTTTGAAGTGAAATGAAATATCTACTGTAACGTCCCTCGATTATGCACTGAAGCTAACGGAGATGGTGATGAGAAATGACTGAAATGGCGGAATGAAGAAGGTAGGAGAAACGAGAAAACCCACACACATGGTGCTTATCCACCAAAAATCTTACATGGTGCAAGCTGGGATCGAACCAGAGACCTCATGCATCAGAGGTGAACGCTCTACAGCTTTTTTAACCTCCTTATTGTCATATGGTATTTACATACAGGCAATAAAAGTTCATTAAGTCTTAAGACATATAGGTAAACAACTGTCACTGACCCACCCTGATCATAACATATTCTAGTTTACTTTCCGATAATCCGCTCCTTATGGACACAGCTATTCTTGGTATGATTTCCCAAAATCCAATCATGGGCTGTCATAAATGAATCTAAATGATGACCAAAGTAAATCAGACACTTAAGTTCTTATACCTTGTAACAATTCATAGAATTACTCTGTATGCTCTCTGCCGTCTTCTAAACACCGTACTGGTACTTGTGCAAGACACTTGCGCAAGAGTCTTGGTCTTGGTCTTGGTCTTGCATGCAAGACTCTTGCACAAACTGCAAGACCAAGATTCTTGCGCTCCCAAAACGATTGTCGCATATCTATAACTGTCTTCTTGTAAGAATATAATTTGATAATGATTTTGCAGGGTACTTTTAATACTGATACTGTGTATATAATCGGGAAATGTTGGTAAATTTCATAGGAAAAGAATTATAAATACGAAAATTAGAATGAGTAAAACAAAATGTTGCTAGATAGACAAGAAAGTTTTATTGTTCTTATTTACTGCTCTGACATGAAATTTGAAACATACATGTCTTTGCCGATTATACACATACTAACGCTATAAGAAATACTGGGCGAATTCGTTATCAAAGTATATTTCTACAACATATTTATAGACATGCGACAATAATTTTGGACATGAGTGTACATGATTAATGTATATAATAATAATTGCAACACTCAGTAATAACCCATACTGATACTATATCCAAAGCTGGCGTGAATTCCTTTTATTATTTTGTTCTTATTAGCTACTGAATATGATCTACAATTTTACTTATGAGAATCACATTCTTCATGTCATACAAACACTCAGAAAAGCTTAACTTGAAATACATACAGACAGGGCATGTGTAAAGCAACAGGGGAAATCCATACTGCATTTTAAGCCTTGGGGTTTTGTCAAACTATGTCAGTGTTACTTATCACAAAATATTCACTTTGATAAATTAGGTTATACGCGACTCTTTAGGCGCATTGAGGTGTTTTTCTTCATATTTCATAAATAATTTGACAATATGGAATAACTAATTTGACCTGAAAACCTCTATGAGGGGATGTTTTCTTTTCGGTGTTGAGTTCAAGCCATTTTGCTTATATACAGGGTGCGGCACGTAAAGTGAACACACAAAATGAAATGTAATGTATTGAATATGATTAACTACAACACATAAATGAAATGTAATGTATTGAATATGACTACTCACCTTCACAGCAGGTGCTGAAAGTGTCCTCCGCCCACTTCAACACACATGTGAGCACGATTGAGGAGATTCATATATACCCTTGTCAGCAGTGGCGAAGGGTGATAGTTTCAAGAGGGTAGGCCCAATGTTCTACTACTACTACTACTACTACTACTACTACTACTACTAATAATAATAATAATAATAATAATAATAGTAAAATGAAACAGATTAGACATAAATATTTTACTACAGAAATACAAGAAGATGAATTCACATAAATTTAATGCAATTGTAGTTCATCGACAGCACTTATTCGATCCGGATCTCAATTTTCATAATGCAATTGACGTATGTGACTCATAGATGATCTTAATTCGCCATAATGCAATTTAATTGTTTTAATTTGCGTGATCGGGTGGGGAAGATGGACTATCACATTATATGTGCTTCACAAGAAATATATGTTGTTTAGTCTACATGTATTGGAACAAACTCTGCTTGTAAAATTGTCTTTGATTTTATTGTTCAAAACACATGTCAAGCGTTCAATCAAGATATTTTGTGTGTCACTTAATTCCCCTTTAAAAACAGAATCAGACTTATATATATATTGTATCAATGCATGCAAAACTCTCTTGCCCTCTGTTTGTTCTATTTTCAACACAGACGTTAGTCTTCGTTCCTTAATAACCCATTAATTTCCAAAAGACCACTTACATAGAAGATTCTTTAACAGGAATTATATTACGTATATTCATATTCTCCACATACTGACATTTTCTCTCATTCACTTTTGCAAATGCAAGAAAAAAAATTACTCAAATCTCAAAAACACACACTCTTTCTAATGAACTCAACGAGTCTGATATCGTACAGGTTTGCGCCAACGCAACGGAATAAAGGGGCATTAGTTTACGATAATAGGCGTAGCGCCTTTAGAATTTCTTGTTCCAGTTTTTGCGTTGCGTTTGAGTCCGCAAAATTAAGCAAAGTTGGAACGGAATAGAGCCCACGTTATCTTGCTCTTTATTTGTTTGATA
Organism: Thermobia domestica; assembly: GCF_964235325.1. NCBI lineage: Eukaryota > Metazoa > Arthropoda > Insecta > Zygentoma > Lepismatidae > Thermobia > Thermobia domestica. The sequence continues at coordinate 84,337,833 of NC_137464.1, read as the reverse complement.
TATCGAATCGAAATCGAAGGTCTTGAGAGAAACTAGTAGGTAGAAACGAAAGTCGATAAGCGCTGAGGCCGGTCTCTTTCGCAGGTTATACGCTGGTGAAGAAAATGTCATTTCCAACACGGTCTCTTGCGGGATTTTCTGAGTAGCTTGGCGGTAATTATACTGCGCCTGAGACACTGCTCGGTGAGCCTCCCAGCAGTGGTGCCAACCACGATTTCTTTATCGAACATTTTTTTTTTCAACTTAGAAAATATTGCATTCTGTGCAAGGAAAATAAATTAATTATAAATTATAATTTCTGAAAGTAAATGGGTAAGCCGGGCCTCAGGGCCTCTTACCACCCTTCGCCACTGCTTGTCAGTTCTTGTGTTGTAATGCTATTGGTGACATCCTGGATCCTGGTCTTGAGTTCTTCAATTGTGTGGATTTGTTTCGTATACTCTTCCCTTTAACAGTCCCCATAAGTAAAAGTCACACGTGGACAAGTCTGGTGACCGAGGAGGCCACAAGCCTTTGCTGACTGTCCTCTCTGGTGTAAATATCTCATGCACAAGGGACAATGATGCAGCTGATGTGTGGCATGTTGCACCGTCCTGCTGAAAGTAACATAACTGACGCTCCTCTTCGGTCAAGTGTGTATAAAACTCCTCCAGGATTCCCATATACACGTCACTGTTCACTGTCGTCTCAAAGAATATGGGCCCAATAACGCGTGTGGCGGAAATGGCACACCAAACACCAATCTTCTCATCATGCAAGGGTACCTGGTGGATTGCGTGTGGATTTTCTGTCGACCAATACCGGTTGTTTTGGGAATTTACGTACCCAGACAGGTGGAACCACGCCTTGTCACTCATGATCATTAGTGGATCCAAGAAACCACTGGCAACATTGCTCAACAGCCATGAACAGAAATGCACCCTCTTCTGCAGGTCAGGCTCCTTCAGTTCTTGCACAACACTTATCCGGTACGGTTTTAACTTCAGTCCCCTTAAAACACGTCTGCAACTTCTCTCACTCGCATGAACCTGTTGACTCAATCTCCTGGTTGACTTTCGAGGACTTCTTGTCATTATCTCCTCCACCTGCATCTTTAATTCAGGTGTGCAGACAGATGGTCGTCTGTTCCTGGGAGCATTTTGAACCGATCCTGTACGCCGCCATTTTTCAATCAATTCCTGAATAGTGCTTTTTGCTGGCACAGAACGTCCTGGAAATTTCTCCCGAAACAAATTCTTTGTTTTCACAAAAGATCCAGTGAGAATGAACCCTTCAACAATGGCAACACGCTCGGGTATCGAATACGGCATTATCACACACTGATACTCACCCGGCTTAACACAACGAGTCCTTTTTCTCAACTGGTTTCGACAAGTTTCACTGGCTGCGGCTGCACGTGACTGCTGCAGGTCACGTAAGTCGACCCGACCTCGACACGCCATCTCTTGGTAGGAAGCAGTGGCGGTCGGTGGACTGTGGTTTCAGGTGTTGCAGTACGAACGATAAGAGACAGAAGATATAAAGTTGACTCATTGACTAATCAGCATAACTTTAGATGCAAATGCTATGTGACATGTTAAATTAAATAAAATTCTGTTTTTAAAAAATAAAAAATGCAGAACATTTTATCCGATTAATCACCTTAATTAATTAATAAGTTCATTATCCTCTCTTTGATTGGAGCAAATCTGTCTAATACATGCTGGTTGAACTCTGATATTCTTATTGTCAGGTCTTTTTCGATGGAAAGCATAATCAATGGCGATAACCTTTCTTGGGACATTCAATTCCTTGAAAGTGTCAATTCTTTCTCATGTGAAAAAAAAAAAAAAAAAAAAACAACTTTTCGTCCTTTGCTGACGCCATAGGTACAGTTAATGTTAATTTCAGAAGCTTTGTAGATTCACTAAATATTTTTTTCTAGATTATTGCGAACGATTCATTCTAGCAAACTCAGTCCCTGACAGTGATCCGAATTCCTCTTCAGCGTTGACTGAAGAGAGTTCGTAGCAGAGATTAGTGTTATAAAAAAAAAGTACATTGAACACACTTTATTCAAAGTTTATCCAGGAAAATTTAAAATAAATTGAGGAAATGTATCTGGTGTAAACAACACTACTGCCATAAGATATCCTGTAAATTTAAACTGGATTTTTTTTTTCGAACACTCTCCTGAATTGCCCTTTGCTTGTTTTGTCTAAACCTTAATTGCAAATTTTTCCTCAGTTAAAAGCTGGTCAATGTCTTTTGTAAGTTACTTACAGAAGTCATGGTATACAATTCATTCAGAATTCGTAGGTTATTTACAGAATTAAAGCACATACAAAAAATTAAACCTAATAATTAAAAACCAAAATAACTGATACAAAAGAGGTGCTGGTATATGAATTCCAAATGTCACATATTCATACATCAACACACACACACACACATGTGCGTAAAAGAAAAAAAAAACTACATTCCAAATCATCCGTCTTGGTTGTTGTGCAATGCTCGATGAACACAATATAAATTACTTCCACATGAGGCGAAACAACGCTTAGTTCTGAAAAGGAAACCTCGAAACCCGCCAGGTGAAGGATCAGCATGTAACAGAAGCCAAAAATCAAAGAACATCAAAACAAACAGCACTGCCAGTTCTACACCCAGAAATGTTAACTGGGAGGGGTCCAAAGTATTTGAGGGAGGTCTAATACGTCTACATAATATGGAACCTGTCTTATTCTGCACCCAGAAAGACGATAAGTAATTCCTACTTACTGTCACCTATGTTTTTAGAAAAAAATGATAGAACGATTATTTCTATAAGAAAAGAAAGAGTACATGATGAGACGTAAAATAAAATATTTAGCCTACATCAATCGTTTCTCTGTTAAACAAGTATAGTTCGTTAAGAAAGTCTACAAATGTTTGTCAAGTTTCGAAATTTTTGGGAGGTCCGGACCCGGTGGACCCCCTCGTGGATACGCTCCTGAGCATTGCTAACTAGTCCCAAATTCAATGTGGCGTTTCCCATCATACAGTTTTATGTGGAAATTATCAAGAGTATAAATATACTTATTTTATAAAAGAAATTGGTTTATACTAAAATACTATCCACAGGGGGGGGGCGATTCTACATACTGACTTATTAATATTTGATTCACAAATTACTATAGAAGAAGCCTTCATTATCAATATAAGCTAAGAATTAACTTGTAAATGCGAGTCTACTTTCATTTGTTTTCTCCTCTACTAGATATTTTATTTCTTATTCTGCAATCACTTTTTTTTATTGTCATTCTATTGATTTGCTTCAGTATGGTCCCGTAATTTAAAAATATGAATGCATAAAAACAAATTCCACTTGTTAATTGCTAGTGAAAGAAAATTCAGAAATCTTATTTAGCGCGAAAAACCTTCTCGTTCGCTGAAAACCGTGCTGTGTTGCAGAAGCACTGCAACGACCAGTCCCTTTAACTTCTGAGATAGGGGAAAGGAGACTTAACATTTGCTCCAATTGCCGCGCTGAAGGAATCTGGTCGTTGTATGCTCGCTGCAACAGAATATAAATTAGAGACTCTGTGACGGATTATTTTTCGCTTTTTAAAACGGATTAACGGAACGGACAGTTACAGAAGTAAAAAATATGTTATTTAAAGTGTATATATGCGAGTATTAAAAAGTATTTTTTCTGTTGCTTACTACTATTGATAATAATATTCTTTTTCTTGAAATACTTTGGTCGTTGCGCAACGCTGCAACGCTAACACTAGCCGCCACTGGTAGGAAGGTAGATTATTTAAGTGTTGCCAAAAACACAATATACCAGAATATTACGACGGGCCGGTTTTACGTGCCGCACCCTGTATTTCATAAATAAATGTTTAATTAGTAACTCTATAATATTGTGTAAATTGTTCCGTTTTTTTTAAAAAAAGTCACAAGCAGTAGTTCACTCTTGAGGATGAATTTCTTCAGACTACTTTCTCGAAAATGACTCAGGCGATTTTGATTGTATTTCATAAATAAATATTTCATTATTATTCTTATAATGCTACATAAAGCACTTCTATGAGAATATTCACAAGGGGTAGTTTACTCTTGAGGTGAGTTTTTTTCTTTTTGACACTTTTGTAAAATATCATTCATGCGATTTTATTATTTTGTAAAGAAATATTTTATTAATAACCCTACATATGTCATATTTCTTATGGAAAAATCTGCAAGAACCAGTTTGCTTTTGGCAATAAGTTTTCTTTAGATAAAGTTTTGTCAAAAATGCCTTACAATTTTGTTCGTATTTCACAAGAAGATATTCCGTTAATAGTACCATATTATTTATGTAGTTTAAGTAATTGGATCGAGAAAGTTTAGTGTGATGGCCCATACTTCTTTATTTAAAAAATCTAGGATTTGTGCACTACCTCCTGCTTCCAAACCTGGTAAACGGATTTTTTTTCTATTTAAGATTCTATTTCGATAGAAATCTATGTTGATGAACTTTCGAGTTCTTAAGATATATTGCTTATGTAATAATAATAATAATAATATAAACTAAACTTCAACAAAATGACATCCACTATCGACATAAATACAATAAGCAAAATTATTTCACTGCAGTACAATGAACAAACGCCTCACACTGAAATAAATACAGTAGTTACAACAAAACCTTTCTTTCATTGTTTTTGTTGAATGGCAAGGTCACGACTGTCTTGTGAAAACGTGATGATCCTTTTCTTGTGTAGGCACTTTGAGAGCAATTATTAACTCTATCCTAAAGAGATTTATTTCCATTTATTTATTTATTTTTCATTGTCTTCTACTGCCATAGAAGAAACCACTACGGATTTAAATGAAGCTGACAATCATTAAATACTTTTTTCTTTCTTTCGAGCGACGAAAGTAGAGTAGAAAGTATGGTGGTCGTGAAAAAAAAAAATCTAATTCGACATTTCAATGGATTTACATGTTTCATGGCCCATAGGTGCTGGAAAAATTATATTTCGACGTGTCCGTCTGTTCATTCTGATAAACACTCACCTAGAGGCCATATCGTTTAATGTATCGAGATCAAATTTTAAACTTAAGGTTTTAAATGTGGTTCTCCAGGTGAGGCATTTTTTTTTTCGTATTTTCTTCCTACTCCCCCAAAATAAAGGTAGTTTACTTAAAGGGGAAAAAATGCGATTTTCTCAAACTGCTCTAACGATTTTGTTTATATTTTATAAATCAATTTTTCAACAACCACCCGATACTGTGTAATATGTTTCTTTTCTGGCAAAAGTCGAAAAGGGATCATTTATTCTTAGGGTGAGTTTTCTTTCGGACTATTTTCTCAAACAACTCATGCACTTATAAATATTTCATTAATAACCTGACAATATGGCATAACACATTTGACCTAAAAGGGTCTACGAGGGGGTGGTGTGTTCGTGAGTGGTGTGTATTTGAGACGATCTTCTCAAATTACTTAGGTTATTTTATTTATATTTCATAAATTCCTTCATTAATATCTTGACAATATTCAATAACTCACTTGTCCTTAAAAATATGCGAAAGGTAGTATATTCTTAAGGATGACATTTTCTGGGGGACAGTTTTGTAAAATACCACTTATGCAATTTTGCTGTTTTATAAACATATTTTATTAATAACCCTAAGATAAGGCATAAGTTATTTTTTTTGCAAAAATATACAAGCATTAATTTACTTTTAGGGATGAGCTTTCTTTCGGGAAAGTTTTCCGAAAATACCTTATAATTTTGTTCATATTTCACAACAAAAATGTTTCATTAATAATTGCAGCACAACATGATTTGGTTTAAGGATTTGGGTGAGAAAATTTAATGTGGTGGTCCGTATTTTTTATTATTGATTAAATTGGAGTTTAATGGTCCTTTTATGCACCAACATACATTTTTGTTTACTGTGATTTTTATTGTTTATTGGCAGTTGCTTATACTATTAATATTATATATAGTGTGTATTTTAATGGTCATTCAGACAATCAACTAGTGAAGAAGAGGTTGTAATATTTCTGTCCGCACTTTGATATCCCTCCCTCAAAAAATTACAAGAACACTATTTAAATATACATCGTACGCAGAAGACTCGGATTCGATTCCTGACGTTAGCTCATGTGCTTTGGACCAGTGTTTCTTCAACACATGTTTTTAGGGGGCACTCCTGCCCCTCCCCCCCCCCGGAACTCTGCGAGTGTCCTTCCCGAAGGAGACCAAAATAATACGTCTATAATATAATAATAAATAGAATAGTACCAGCAGTGCTCCGCGAAATACGAAGTCTGGCCCCTGGAACATAGTTTCTGAAAGAAACACTAGTTCGGACCCCACGTTAAACTGTAAGTCTGTTTCATATAGCCCCGTTTCTGAAAGGGACGCTGAAATTAATATCGAATATAGAGTTTAGTTGAAGTCACCCAATCTACATCAAGTTTGGTATAGTGGTAGACTTTGACCTGTTGTACAAGTTTGTGAAATATAATGGTGTGCAGGTTTTTAGTTCCTGAGTTATGGGGTCGTTCGACGTAGTCAAATTTTCCCAAAATATTTCTTAAATTTCTTTGGATTAACTTATCTCCCGAAGATTAGAGATTAAGCAAATTATTATTTATTCTGTCAATAGTTTATCAAGGAGGGTATTGCATAGTAAGCAGGATCGAAAACATGATAATCGGCACTTTTTTGGTGGGGGTTCAAAGAAAATTTTAAATTCTTGCAGGAACTGAAATATATCGCAAGAATGTTTACATTTAATTTCATACCAGACATTGTTTTTGTATTAGTTATTTACTATGTCAATATGGAAAATGAAGATCTTGATCTTTAAACCTATTAACGCACTAGTACTTTAACATAAGATAGTACTTCGCCAGTGTTTGAATATTTGTTTGTAACTCATTTCAAATTAGTATTTCTACAGCTTCCTGAAAACTCTTCTCGATAGAGAAATACAAAAGTTATACTATTCTATACAATGCAATTAAAGCAAAGTTTCATTGCTTATAGGAAACTTAATTACAAGTACAGAAAATGTAATTGGGCAGGTACGAGCAGTTATGATATACCAGTGGTAAATTAAAATGCCAAAAATGTTACTAGGTGTAAAAAATTTTTAATAAGCTCCACTACATTGAAGTATATACCTTTAAAAAAAAGTCTGCGGGCATACCGGTAGCAATTTATTTATTCTCTATTCAACCTCTGAAAAAGAACGAAGTTTATTACATAAAAGAATCTAAACATTAATTATATGGAATTATTCTTGCATCATGCAGAACTAAACTATTTTAATAGTCGTGGCTCCAAATTTCTACAAGGAAGTCTCATTGGCAATACCAATGTAACACTTTCTTATTTGATTGTGGTGTTTTTTTAGTTTTGATTTGATTTTAGCATTCCTTTCTGCAGCGAGGCTATATGAGACGTGGACCTACAGCTTAACGTGCTATCCGAACCATATAAGCTCCTGCCGGGAATGTAACCCGAATCTTCGGCGCCAAGGTCGCGTATGTTATCCACAACTTAGCTCGATTGTAGATCTGCATGTTTGCTTTCATAGAAACGTTTCGGAGGCAAATCAATTTAAAATTTAGTTTCAGAATATTTATTAAGTTTCCAAATGCTTCCAATAATAATAATAATAATAATAATAATAATAATAATAATAATAATAATAATACATAAACGTACATCAAGTGTTATTAAATTCCAATATTAAGTGCGTTAAGAAAGTATTTTTAATTTTTCTTCATAATAATTTGCATATGAGCTTCACAAAGCAAACATAATGTTTCGAAAATATATTGCGGAGTTCTCTCGCCCTTGAAACAAAACCAGTCACTTTTTCTCACTGGAAGCAGAAGGCCCCCACTGTCAGCGTGTGCAGCAATCTTAATTAACATAAAGCTAGGAGGCTTCGCTCTGTTTCCTCCTCTGATTACATTGTGAGTAAATCCAGGCATTTATAGGACTGTTCTGTAACGACAGGTGGATATTACAAACAGCCGAGCCAGAACACTTGAACAGAGGGTAACAGCAAATGTCAGAGGGCAGAACAGACAGTCAAACAGACGTTGTCAAATCTCTCATGGATATCAATCATGGTTGCAGACTATATTAAAATAACTAAAATTTGTGTTCGTTTGTTTCTCATTGGTATAAGGGAATAAACGTACCTAGGTGTGTTTTCAATGCTTTTCTTATTAATTGGAAATGCACGTAACTTTGTGACCACATTATAGAGCCGCCCCAAGATTAATTTTGTTATGCTTTTTGCCCTAGCTGTTCACTATAATTAAAAATAAGCAATGCACTAAACATAAATAACATAGAAAGATCAACAGGGACTTGTGCTTGTGGGTTCCTCACAATTAATCAGGGCGTATTGTGTAGAGATTTGTTCGCTTTTAATATTTTATATTTCAGCTAAAGGAATTGTTTTATTAAGCTACTATTGCTATTTGTTACAGGTATCCTAATTGGAAGATATGCAATCCTTCCGAGTAACAGCAGATCCTCTGCAAGAAATCATACCAAACAAGAAATTGAAGACTTATTTCTGGAAAGAGTCAATGAAACGAAGCTAAGTGAATATCTCAGGTAAGAGTACTGATTTAAATCTATAAGAAGAACCTTTGCATGAAAAATTGTGAGGGAGTGCATAAATCCGTGTAGAGTTATTTGAGTACTTCCCGATTCTTGCGACTCAAATTGTCTTCAAGACATGTATCTATTACATATTATTCTTGGATTTCGAAACTAGGCGTATATCCTACACAATTTTCCCTTAGTTCATGACTTTTAATGATCAGTGTATGTATGGATATACAGCTGTTTTTTAATGAGTTTCTAAATATAACTTAATGTCCATGCTAACACCAATTTCTGAAAATATTATATGTTGCCTTTTTTTTTTTCCATAATCAAGTTAAAAGAAGTTTAGTTTTTTGTTTAATGTTCCATGACTTATTTCTTGCGGACTAATGATGGTTCCACAGTTCTACAAGAGTTAAGTCACATTCAAAATTGCGGCAAAACAGGCGTTACTTCCCCTCGCGCAAAATCAACCTCAGACTTTGTGGTCTCCAAGGATTTTTCGTTTTGACAATATGTTTAAATTTCTGATGTGAGGTACAGAGCGAAGCAATGAAAGTGTTACAAAAAGTCTGTCCATATTATTAACAAGCTCTTGCGCCGCGTGCTTATGCATTCAGAAACACACGTTTCGATCGTCTAACTTCTCATGATATTCAATCAAACTCAGCCTCTTCCTCCTCTCCTTGTCTAAAGCAGTCTGTGTGACTTAATATACTCTTTCATTCAGAGGGGAAAAAAACATAAACAATATTTACAAGCTTTATATCTCTAAAACTGTCTTTTATTCGTTTCTGAAATGCCTTTTTAGAGCCTTAATAAAAAAGTTGTCGCAAAATGTTCCCATAGCTTCATAAACTCCTTTATTTGCATTCTTTTCTTTCTCCAAAGACTGCATATCAGATCAAGCTAGGAAGATTCTTCTTGTGAAATCTATGGAAATTGTGAATCACGGCAGTAGGTTTTGTGTTTTCCAAAGCCTAATACGGGCGTAGAGCTCTAAAAACTACTGGCAGAAATGAGTGTTATCCAATGATTAATTTTTTTCTCAGTAATGGCAAGCAAATGTTCCAGGGGCGCCATTTGGACAGGACAGGAGGGTGTAATTCCCCTTCTCTTGAGTTGATAAACACACATTATTTGATCAAGTACATAATGAAACATTGATATAAAAAGTGAAACTCTTATGTAGGCAGAGAATTCTCCTCTCCACGAACAACATCTAAAATGACGCTGCTTTTAACAACAAACCTATATAGTTATGACAGCACATTGCTAGAACGCTTCATTTGTATTAAGAGGCGAAGGTTTGATTCAAAGCTATTTTCGTTCATAATAAACAACATTGAGAAAGATTCAAATATGGAGACAGAGAGGGATGATTTACATATGAGGCTTAGAATTGGAGAAAAAAAATGATCGGACAGCATCCACATTGACGAAATTTGTGATTTTGTGAAACAGAAGGAAAGTTTCCGAACTGCGAGGATCACACTAGACAGTTGTCCAATTAAAATGGAGAACTCTCTTTAAAGCACCAAATGATTGCGAAGGGAGAGAAAGATTTTAATATCTGCGGAATTAAGAATTTTAAAAATCTTCAGTTTCCGAGAGTATTTCGAACCACGAACCTTCTAGCTATCGAACCATGACTTGGTCCATTCAGCCACAGAGAACTCGATGCAGTCATTCACATTCTTTTCCTTAAGCTACGTTGAAAACTAATAGAATGGGATATTCTAAAAGTTGACTCGGTGGATGCGCCATTCAGATGAGACGTAGGCCTCTTGTAGCTTAGTTACAAGGTGCATAATGAACTTTCGCTTTTTCAGGAATACTTTTTAAGACAAAAAAGTTTATTACTTTGTTAATTGACTCAGGCAAATCACCTTTTGCGAAGCTCTAGTGGAAAATGAAACAAATCGTCGTAAACATGTTAGACTTTTGAAACTTTTTTTTTTTTTTTTTTTAAACAACGAAAATTCTCATAAGTGTCACTTGGATGCGAACTTGTCACCGGGAATCGTATCCTATTATCCCATGCAGAAGACATCTTCGCTAACCATATATCCTCGTGAAAGCTCTAAAATATCCGTGAAATTCTGCAAGTCTAACGAAGACCGAATTTACTGATTCCCTGTGTGTGCTTTGTGCATGTCCTAGCATTTATTCTCTACTTACTGGTATATTATAAATATTTATTTTAATTACAAGTGTAACATTTACATATTTGTCTGACTTCTCATGCTTGTTTTCACAGAGGTAAATCAATTTAAAATGCAGTTGAAGAATATTCACTCGTTTCCAAAATGTCTGCAAAAAAATTAAACAAATTCCAAAATTGTAAAGTGGATTCATTTTTTCATAATAATTTGTGTTTGAGAGTTGCAAACAGTACTTTGAAAATCTACTGGAGAATCATTATGCTTTTGAAACAATAGACAGTCTTTTCTCTTGACAAGCAGGTCTTTCCTCCGGCTTTCATCGTATGGAGAGCTGAAAAAGCCAGCTTAAAACTGAGAGGCTCCACCCTATTTCCTACTCTCCCACCCGTCGCCAGGAGATACGTAACAAGAAAATCCACGTCAAAAGTACGATTACATTTTACTCTGGGAGGTACGCTAACATTAGAAAGAGTAATCCAGAACACGTAAACAGAGGGTAAAATCAAACGTCATTACTCTCTGCCGTGTTGCCAAATCTCACATGAACATAAATCAGGATTACAGACTCCATATTAAATTAACTAAGAATTTGGTTCGGTTGTTCCTCATTCTTATACAGGAATAAATGTCCACAATTATGTTTTTAATTATTTTCCTTCGGATTAATTGGGAAAACACGTGACTTCGTGACTACATTGTAGAGCCACCTTTGCTGTAGACAAAAGGAGGTAGATTTTATGTAAAAGTAAATGGCAAAGTAGGATTGATGGAATAAGAAAAATGGGAGAAGACTCACTGACACGATATAATTCTTCATGAAATCACATGATCTGAGATCGATCCAGAGAATATTCGCACAAGAGTGCGCTCTACAACTGTCACAGTGTCCCTCCTTTCTTTAATTATTCAGGTACATTACAGGTATTTGATAAGAAAATTCGAATTATCCTACTGTAACTACGTATACTTGCAAATTATTTTAAGTAACTTTTACTGAAAAATGCTGAAATGTATTATTATTATTATTATTATTGAAACTTTTATCCACCTGATTCTCTGAACATTAAGTCACTTTAAGAATTTGTTGTGCATTTACATACCAATTTTGTGTATGACATAACATATTTACATTAATATATTGGCCACTTTCTTCATTACAGAAGTCTTACTTGGGTGCCTCATTTAGCCGGAACGCCTGAAGACCTTAAAACAGCACAGCAAATACAACAACATTTCTTGGATAATGGATTTGATACAGTCAAAATATTCTCTTATGAAGTTTTACTCTCATATCCCGATAATGAGAATCCTAATAAGGTAAGTAATGGTGAATTTATCCAATTGATTACGTCTATACGTCCAATAAAATATAGAATTTTAGCATGAAAGTAGACAACCCAATTTTTTCCACTCTTATAAATAATAATAATAATAATAATAATAATAATAATAATAATAATAATAATAATAATAATAATAATAATAATGTGATAGAGCGTTAGCTTCTCATTCGGGAGGCCCTGTGATCAAATCTCAGGCCGGTCATTTTGACTGGAATTTTCCATGATTTACCCTCAGCCACTCCTTGTAAACAGCGGAATGGAACTTGAATATAGACCCTGAAGACTCTTACCTCTAATTTGTATGTATCCATCTGTGTTGCCTTAGCCTTTTAGAAACAGAAAAGCTTGTTACTTGCTATTTTTCTCTCTTATTAGTTGACTGAAAGTGTTTTTTAAAAGCAACACCAAAATAAAACCAACTTGAACACATCAGTGAAAATATTTCATTTATTTTATTTTTATTTATTTATTTATTTATTTATTTATTTTGGCTTTTTATCCGTAGCAAGTTGAACTCTTCAGGAAAAGGAAGATGACGTGTTTGTGAGCGGTAGTGTTTGATTTGTGTGATTGGTTTTGGAATCTTTTACAAGTATTTTATAGCTCTTTAATACTTACATTTGGACAAGTGCTTAAACAAATTAGATAAATTGTAAAAATAAATAATAAATAAATAAAGTATTGACAAATGTGCAAATAATAAACTGAAATAGATTGTTTTGATGAACAAATAACAATCATTCTCATATCTAAACGTAATTATTTTATAATTTATGATCAATCTAATTCAAGCTAATACATATTATTCACCTATTTATTAATACTTCAGGCAATACGACATGTTGTTAGCTCCAATATTTAATACAGTTTATGAAAGCAATGCGATAATTACATTTTAGGGCTAGTTTCAGAATGCTAAATGTTTCATGCAAATGGCGGTTTACAATATATTATACAGGGTGTTAATGAACTATACCGACAAACTGTAAGAGGTGATTCCTCATATAAAAATAAGAAAGTAAGTTCATATGGACCTATGGCAAAAAGTGCATAGCTTCAGAGCTAGGGCTGTTCAAAACCGCGAAAAAGTTCAATTTCAACAGGCCCTATTTAGAATTCCAGAAACTGTGGATGGTGATCCTTATTAGCGTAAAGGAAGCCACGCATACACAACCCAAAAGTGCATATTTCGTCAATTTTCAATAGGTGTACAGGATATTTCCTACAGGATATAATTCTCAGATATGCTCTCAATAGAATTTTCAGATATACCCTGTTTTCAAGGAGGGTGCAAAATAGGCAGGAGGTAAGCCTTGACTACAATGATCATCTAATGCTTCGGAGGGAAGTCGAAAGTATTAGGAACCGGCAGCTTCATTTTTGTGTGTGTGTGTGTGTGTTCGGTATAACGTGTGATGTGGTATATTTCATCATGATATATTTCACGTTTTTTTCACTTATAAGCGTGAAAGAAAACATCGCAGCATGCATTTTCCCGAGTACGACAGACCGTGCTGCTGACGATCCTTATCATTCCCGACATTGCGCCAAATGATTCCATGTTCACTGCTGTCAAGGCTTATCGTTTGCCTACTTTAGGATAATCATAAACTCAGAGCATATCTCACAATTCGGTTGATAGTATGTCTGAGAATTTCACCCTGCAAGGAATAATCTGTATACCAATTGAACATTAACGAAATATGCATTTTTGGATTGCGTATGCATGCCTTCCTTTACGCTAATAAGGATCACCATCCACAGTCTCTCGAATTCGAAATAGGGCCTCTTGAAATTTGGCTTTTTTATGATTTTAGACAGCCCTAGCTCTGAAAGTATGCACTTTTCCCCACTGGATTATATGAAATTTTTCTCTTATTTTCATGTAAAGAATCATCTCTTACAGTTTGTCGGTATAGTTCATTAACACCCTGTATATCATAGAAAGACAATACTTTGAAACACGAGACAATTATAGCTTATATCAGGTTAAGTTTACGGACAATTTAGAAAATTTGTACTACTACCGACACAGAATTATTATACTCCAGATTATGTGTCAAATAGACTTGTCAGATTTCTGAAGCTCCAAACCGGGACATTGTTAATTGTCAACTTAATAAAGCACATACGCAATGAAAATTCATAATGTATGTTTTTTAAAATTCTAATATGATTTACACACCACTCAGAATTCAAATTTACACTTCATAAATATTAGTATGCACAAAGATAGTATTTTAATTTGTAGTACCAAATAATAATAATAATAATAATAATAATAAAGGGTCAGAGTTGTTTCTATTGACAAATATATTTGCAGTTACTCCTGTTTCTTTCTCTTGTTCTTAAACTCGGAAAATACCGTAATGATTTTCATGACGGAATTTTAAACACGTATATACAAAATTAGCATACCGGTGTTGAATTTTTGCTTCTAGAAGTACCAGTATGAAAATTAATGGAACAAAAAGTTGGCGTTACGGCATACCGGCATATATTGATTCGTTTCGAGCACTGCACGTACCTAATGTCGAGTTGAAATAAATTCCTGTATATGTTACCTTTTGATTTTGATTATATAAATTTATTGTATTATAATTAAATATTTTTAAATACAGATTATTATTATTATTATTATTTGTATCTGTTGCCTCTTTTAGGTGATGGTTCTTGATGAAAATGGAATTGTAATGTCTGAATCGAATGGAATACAACCTCCATTGTTTGCTCCTGAAGAATCTAACCCATTGGTATCACCAACGTTTAATGCTTATTCTGGAACTGGAGTTGTGGTGGTAAGTCCTCTGTTATTTGTAGATCAACCTACTTGTTTTCTTTGGAACTCCCTTGCATTTTTTGTTTTTCTAAACTATTTGCATTTCAACATATCTGAAGGTACAGTCCTGTTGTGTAGTTTTTTTTTTTTTCATAACTTTTTTTTCTTACTGTGACGCTATGCGTAAATTGTGAACAACAGAATTCCTTTTTCAAAAATTTGCTTTTAGTGACAAATACACAAGAGTTGTCCAGTTTGGTGACACCGGAAGAAAAGAAGGAAGAAATGAAAGAAAAAAAAACTACAAGGATGAAAAATCGGATAGTGTCACTAGCAAGTGGTAGAGAATCTAGTCGACCAGCAGGAGATTCAGGTTACTCTCCACCAGCCTAACAATTAGATTTGTTTCAATATCGTTCCTTTTAATTGAAAATCATAAACATTGAAACAACGATACTCAAAATATCTACACTATATACGGTAGTAATGTCCTTTTCTGCTTGAACAGCACTAAAGGACCAATTTTCAATGGTGAATATTAATCTTCTTCCATTTCACCTTTTGTTCTATATTTTCAATGAAACTCAAAAGAGTAAGCGATATATTACACAGAGTAATATTAAAATAATTTAGATTCATTCTTAGCAAACAAAGTTTCTTTAATTAATTAAACAATTGATCTTATCAAATAATATTAGAGAGTGATATCTGAATACGAATCTATTTTAATAAAATATCGGTTACCTCTTAGCCACAAGCTCATTCTCAAAATTGAAAACGTTTGTCATCCATGCGATCATCTGCAACATACTGTTAACTGGTTTAGTTAGTATGGTGGTGTTATAGTGGTACCGATACTACGGAACATGAAATATATGATGGCAATTAACACACTTTGTGTGGCAAGGCGTGCACGTTGATTAGGCCATAATTTATGTGATCATCATCTCCATTATTCTTAAATGTAGTAGTATTGACACCATAATACGTAAAATATAATACTAATTCACACAAATTTATATGAGCAGGTTCGTACATGTTTACTAATCAGAATTAATGCGATCATCTCTAACGTCTCGTTAACTAGTATAAATTTGGTTCTCTTTAACATAGTGGTATCGACAACACAGAACGTAAAATATTTTGTACCAATTAACCCAAATTTATTTGGCCAATCTCGTGTACGTTCACTAGAGATTCAGATTTTACGCGATCATCATTTGCGACACCCCCTTAAATGGTATACATAGTTTGGCTTGTTAAATATAGTGGTATCGATACCACGAGACCTAAAATGTATGGCCCAATTAACACAAATTTATATGACCAGGCTAGTGCACGTTCACAAGGAATCAACTCATGCGATCATCTCCATGTGGATGACCGTGAACGTTCTCAATTTTGTGAATAGCCTTGAAGTTCTCAATTTTGTGAATAGCTTTGAACGTTTTCAATTTTGTGGATTACTTTGTGGCTAGGATGGAGGAAACATTTTTTAAAGAAGTATATAATTATGCAAATATGTGCTTTTCTTTATTTAATCACATTAGTTTCTAGTTGTTGGTAATTAGGAGATGAATGTTGGTTCAATATTACTGGATAAAATGCTTTAGAAACTATTTTGCGAACTTTTTTTTTCTTCGTAAAAATTGTAGTAACAAAGTTGTTCTAATGGAGATTAAAGCAAGACAATTAATAACCAGTGGAAGTCGAATGTGGTGAACAATGACAGTATGGCTGGCTGTTCAGCAATAGCAACGTGGCAGAAAGTGTTTTTGGTATACTGATTATACCCTATTCTTCGTTAATAAAGATGTTAGGTTTCCACATAATTTTCATGTAAATGTTTGAAGAAACAAATTAGAAGTATAATATTTCATTAGTATTTTTCTCTGCTTTATTCGAACGGACGTTTCAAAGACTATTCACTGCCTTCATCAACAGAACTACAATAAATTAATGTACTGATGAATCCAAGCAACCACTAAAAATATAGATTTTTAAAAAGTGAAGTGTGAAGTGTCGGAAATATTTAAGTTAGCTTGAGTAGAAACAACAAGGTAGCTTGATCAGTTCAAAGAGCAGTTTGAGTGAGTATCTCTGAATGCTAACTTCAAGTTTTAATAACGAGATGAAATTTTAATTGAAGAAAAGGTGATATGAAGACATTCTATCTTATTTGGCAAGTGACATGGTTAGCAACATTTAATCGATAAAATGTTTTAAAATTCTAGTTCCTTGTGTATTCTTTAATTGTAATTATTTTATTCAGTTATTTCTTTGACATACATTCACAAATTTTTATACATATTAACTTTTGGTTTGTGTTTGTACTTTTTTTTTAAAAAAAAAAAAAGCTTCAAATAAACAAATTTTAAAAGATCCTAAAAATGTTAGTTTACGAAAGTAATTACAAATTTTTACCAATAAAATGTTTAAACAGAAAATTACATTTTTCACCAAAAAGTATTTTAAAAAACAATAGTTTGAAATTTGACAATTGCTGATACTTTCAGGACGATTGTCTGGATTCACTTTTATAATTGAAAATTTATGAAAATTTTGAAGTCACCTTTATTTTAATTTATAATAATTCCAAATGATCCTCTCGCTAGTTCTCTGCTAGCTTCCTCAGAGGTAACATATTAAACCCTCACTACGTACAATGTCACTTTATAGCAATTATATTCGGGGTTTTCTAACTGAACAATTCATTAAATTTAATTTTTAGTACGCATTGTTTATTAGAAGCAGCATTGCAATAGAAACATGTATGCTGTCGGTAAGACATTACTGTGTTAATGTCATGAAACTGGAAGACTAACTAGCGGGCACTAATATACAGTAAATTAAAATAAACATGACGTCAATACCCATAAGAAGTTTTTAAATTGTAGAAATAAATAACTTGAAAGGTTAGACGGCTTTTCATTTTCTTAAACTTTTTTTTAACCACTCACCCAACCAATTGTTGATTTGCATAAATGAAGACTTTATATCTACTTTATTACGTTTAAATACAGACAATCTTTAGAAATGCAGAATCTACACACTCAAGTTTACGTTATATTAATTAATATTCAAAGATTTGAAAGTAGCAATTGTTAATGTTTTTAAAATTACACCTGTAACGCAATGTCCCTTTATCCTCTTAGTATCTTCAATTTCTTACTGTGTTCCTTTGAATTTTCAGGGAGAACCGTTGTATGTACATTATGGAACAGAAGAGGATTTTAACTATTTACTAAACATAGGAATAAATTGTACCAATCGTATTGTGATTGCAAGATACGGTAAAATTTATAGAGGCAATATCGTAAGTTTTTTATGTATTACAATTTTATTATCTATCATTTACTTTAATAACTTATTAAATTCTATTAGTATTTTAGCTTAGCAACAAAATTATTTTACACTGATCAGTGATTGAATTCAGGTTTTGTCTAGTAAAAAAGCCCTTGACTACACAAAACTTGAATTCAATCACTGATCAGTTCAAACTAATTTTGTGGTTAATTTTATAGCAATGTTGATTTTATTTCATGACTACATACCTTCTTCTCTTCTATTCTTACTCGATAGTATAAAGTTGGGAAAGTATCAATATTCATATTCTCACCTTTATACTTTCGAGCGAGAATAGAAGAAAGTATATAGTCATGGAATAAAATCAAGTTGGAGATTTCAATGAACTGACATCTTTCACGACCCCTACATATTAAAAAAAATCATTTTTTTTTAAATGGATGTCTGTCCGCCTGTTCCTCTTGATGCATGCATACACACTTACAGAGAGACTATATTGTTCAACGTAACAGGACCAAACTTTAAACTTAAGATTTTTATAAGATTATCCAGTTTTTCAATTTATTTCCTAACCCAAACAGAAAAAGCGCTTTACTGAAGTGTGGAAATCAGAAACTGCTATCGTCTTGAAAATGACTCTAAGGATTCTGTTTATTTTTCATAAATCAGTATTATATTGACATCCTTATTGTGGTACAAATCACTTTGCTCTTGGCGGTGAGTTCTTTCTGAACGATTTTCCCAAAAACAATCCGGGCGATTTAGTTCATATTTCATAAATAAATGTATCATTAGCAAGTGTACAACATGGCATAGATAATTTCTCACGAAGAAATCCATAAGAGGTAGTTTACTCTTGGGATTAGTTTTCTTCGGATGAAGTGCTTCGAAAACACCTCTTATAATATTGTTAGAATTTCATAAATAAATGCTTCCGTAATAACTGCAGAATGTCTTAATTCAATGTAAGAAATAAGAGTGAGAAAGTTTAGTACAATGGCTTGTATCTTTTATTTTCAGGACGATGCTTTCTTACTATGTTTAATTCTATGTGACACACATGTTTTGTTTTCTGCGAGTTTTCTGTCCGAAGACAGTCTATTTCATTTATCGAACATATAAATTGAATAGCACTCCAGAATACATGAATGTATTATTTAACCCACAAACGCCCCTTGTGCCACCAGTGACCACTTTATTTTTCACTGTTACACGGGCTATATCATTCATTTAGCCAAACCACCGTTGTTCCACTTCAGGCACACTACCCGTTCTCTTGTTGTACGAATTTCGTTCAGTTTTCCTCTCAGGTTTTCGATGTAACACGGTATTGTTCAAGGCAGTTGCTAACGAATAAAACTGGTCTTGGGCGTTTGTGGGTTAAAGCAAGAAATGAGAAGGAAAAAAAATAAGTAGCCTACATATTTTTAGCCTACATGGAAATTTTCCCTAATATTGAAATTGACATTTCGTTAACTCAAATTCATCTCTGTGACCCATGTTTCAACGCAAGATAATACATAGTCCGTAACTTCCTAGTGTTTGCCTATTTACAATTTGCACCAATATCATAGATTCATCTTAAGTCATTCATTCTTAAAAGAAAACTCATTTTGACATATTATCTTTACTTTTTCTCTCATTGATTCTAGTACCTTTCTGCAAATAGTTCAATTTAACTAATAAATATATATATATATATATATATATATATATATATATATATATATATATATATATATATATATATATATATATATATATATATATATATATACTTAAGTCAGTCCCATATTCTTACGTAATTGTTATACTTTACTTGAGTAGCACCTAGCGATTAGCTCCTGTGTGTTTCATATTGGGTCAATCCAGGAAAAGTGATCGAGAAAAAAGAAAACTTGCCGCTCGACCTTTTCAAAAAATCAGCGGCTCGGAGATGATCGAGCGGCACATACTTGATCACTTAGAATAAATTGACTCTATTAAGAATCGTTTTTATCTTATGTCCGTTTCCAGGCTTATCAATATCTACATAATGATTTGCACATGCTCAAAGAAAATGACAGTATGGAATGCATCAAAATGTTATTTAAAACAAGAATGATGTTAAATTTGTAAAATGGCTTTATATTCTTGATTTAAATTTTAATTCATTCTTTCTAAAGAGAGAAAATCCCTTTCACACATTCTCTTTGCTCTTTCAGCTCTTTTTTTTTTTATTGAATCTAATACCCTTCGATAGCAAACATTACCTTTTCTTTCCATTTGTTACACCATGAGGTGTAAAGATGTGACCGTACATATAAATCCAAGGAGTCTGTATTAAAGTTTGTCAAATTGTTTTTTTTTTTCTTTTTCTTTTTGTAGTTCCAGCATATACTGTAACTGAAGAGGTACGAATATGGATCCGAGATTACTTGTTTTCGAGTTATAATTTTAATACTTAAATATTATGGGACTGGTGTTCGTTATATTTTATTTAAGTACACATTATAAATAAATCGTAACAACACACATAAAGTCCAAAATAAATTTATCCCAAAGTATGAAATTTTATTGAAGAGGAGTATAAAATTCTATTACTTAACTATCTGCCATCTTACTAGGATTACCAAAGGGAGAGTAAATGAATCGTCATATTTAACTAACTTCGAGAATAGAGGTTGTGTAAAGGCCTCAATAAATATATACACTATATTGTCAAAATCGAATATTTCTTATAAAAGATATCGTGATATTTTTTTTTCTTAAAATCGGAAGGGATGAGGGATTTCATTTGTTCCTAGATTTTTCAAACTCAGCTCAGACCTGATGATTGTGAAGTCTCAAAGAAAATATGCGCCATGTTGGTTCAAAATCACTATTTTTTGTACTAAAATTATAATTGAATACACATTTTTAAAGGAAGAAGATAGATTCATTCTTTCATTTTTGACAAATTTTAAATCCAAGCTCTAGGGATGATCGCAATGTCCTAAAGAAACTATACACTATGTTTTGTCGTAATCGAATAATTTTAACATGGTAAAGTAACACTATGGTCTATGGAACCCGGGTGTTCAATACCGTATTCAAAAGCACTGCATTTACTTCTGTCCTTAGCCATCTGCATCTAATTTCTACTTTGTATTCCTATTTCTGCGAGATCCATCTTAATATTGTCCTCCCATTTGCGCCTACGTCTTCATAATGGAGACTCTTCCCAATTGGGTTTCCAAGTTAACATTTTGTGAAAGCATTTCTACTTTCTTCCATTCTGCTACATGTCAGGCTCACTTGAGTCTCTTAGATTAATGACCATAACACAATGTTAGGTAAACGATATAAATTGTGCAGTTCCTCGCTATAGTAGTTTCTGCCTTTTTCCATTCCTGTCCCTCTTGGGTTCGAATACTCACCTAATGATTTTATTTTCAAATATTTTCAGTCTGCGTTTTTTTCTTCAAAGTAAGCGACCATATTTCGCAATTGTACAATACAATAGGCATAATTATAGTTTTATGTATTTTAAGATTCAGATTCTTCAATAGGATTGAAAAGACAAAAAGTTTTGACTTGAATAATAACACGAATCCCCTGTTTTAAGTTGACATTTAATTTCTTCGTGGATATGATTTTGGTCTGTTAATGTTGATCCTCGATATTTGAAAATATCTACTTTGTCGAAAATACTATTTGATATTTTAACGTATCCATAATTTGCAGTATTACAATCACGGAGAATTTCCATGTGTTTAATTTTCTCTGAATTTACTTCTAAACCTATGTCCCTACAGTCTTTTATTTCTGTTAACCTCATATCATATCCTATCAGGTTTATATTATTAGCATAAGCCATAACTTGGTAAGGACTACTTAGATCAAAGCCCTGGTTACGGTCTTTGATTTTCGTTATAGCGTAACCAGGACTGAACAAAACTGAATAAAATGTAACCTAGTTCATCGTGCAAAATTGTTTCAAATGTACATGTGCAAACTTGAATGGATTTTATCCCCTTTTATTTTACTTTGTTTTACACTCTTATACTTGATGAATAACCCACAAACAAGGGTTATTTCTGCATATTGAAGAAAGGAACGTGCAAAGTTTCATTAAAATCAGATAAGCTTTAAGAGATATTGTGAAACAGACAGACGGACAAATTGACACACAAACAAATGCCAGTTGATTCAAATGATAGAAGATTCTCTCTAATGCTCGCTTCAGTTATGAGGAATGCCGACTACCTTATTCTTACAACCACGCTCACTGTATATTTGAAAAATAACATTTCAAAGTAAATCTACAAGAACAATGTTATGTAATAAAGTAAATTCAGTTTTAGTTGGTTACCTTGTGTTTCGAACATTATCAAATATAAATTTCTTATATTTGTTACCGATTCATACAAGTTACCCAATAGTCAAGAAAAGTGAAAGTGGTACTTTTTACGTTAATGCTTATTAGGGTGCAAGATAGTTCAAGATTACAATTACAAGCTTGAAATAATAAAGGAAATATTAAAATATATTTAGAACGAAGGCAATTATTAGACTTGTAAACTACGCAATGTATAAGTGTTGGAAATCGTATAAAATGACTTTGTCCGTCCGTCTGTGTTCGACAGATATTAAAGCCAAAACTGTAAGATATCGAGATGGTGGTTTCTTGCAATCAATTCAGTGCTCCAATTTCATCTCTGTTAACTCTATTCAAACCGGAAATGATTCAAATTATCCATTTCCGGTTTCAACATTATCACCATACAACAAAAATGGCAATAGATAACAAGCGGGTTTCTGCAGACTATTCAAGGTTTCAAGAACATACCATCACAGTCCGCAACACACTACCAAAGCCGGAAGTGATAGAAATTTACTACTACTTTCGGTTTCAATACTGATTTCCGTAAAGCAAAAAGGAAAAGAATAGGTTCTATCTACTTTCATAACAATGTATTCAATCCGGAATTGGTTCAAATCAACGATTTCCGGTTTCAGCCATTATCGTCATGGAACAAAACAGTAAGGCATAGTGAGTTATGGCTCTCTGATATGGATTCAGTGTCCGTGGAACAGGTTCTATGTTTGATCTTATTAATCTATTGTAACCAGTAGTTATATATGCACTACTTCAAGTTTCAGAATTAAATTTGCATAGTTTGGAAGTCTACTGTAGTTTCACACTGTGAAACAAAACTCGCTTGTTTAAATTTGTAAATAATGTATGGCTTCTGAATGAATAATAAAATGGTACAAAAAAATAAATTTCTTTCATAACCAAAAAATGTTCTAAATTTGCTTAACTGTCGATAAGAATAATATATAATCGTATAATTGGTTTCAGGTTGATTTTGCTGAAAAATGCGGTGCTGCTGGGGTGATACTCTTCTCTGATCCAGCAGATTTTGCTCCTCAAGGTGATGGCTTTGTTTACCCACAGAGTGTCTACCTTCCTAACGAAGGAGTTCAAAGTGGTACATTGCTCCTCTTTAACGGAGATCCACTGACACCGCGATATCCTTCTGTAGGTAAGTCAGTTTTTATCAATTATCAATATAGCATAAGTTTATTCGATAATTAATTGTAGTTTATTAGTAAATGGTTTTTCTTTTAAAATATTATGAAGAACTGAATAATCCTATCAATTCATAAATATTACTGAAATCACTACTGAATTGTCAATGATTCAGTAAGAAGAATCATAAATATTTCTGTAAAGTTCTCAAAAACAAATCCACCTTGAACCATATTGAAAACCTATGAATTCTAAAATATTGAGTTTCTTTAGATTACAAAATAACTTCAATATTATAGTAATTCATAAAAGAATACATACATGCTCATACTAATGACAAAAGATCATCAAATATGGATATGACCTTGTAATGACATGATATAGAAATATCATTGTCTGTAGTAAGTGGAAAATATCAAACATTAGTTTACTCATTCTGTTTTTCCCTTCTATCTAATGAAATAATTTAGCGAAAGAGCTCACAGTTTACTTTTTCGTTGTTATGATTTTCTGGCAATTCTTTCATTTTCTATTCTCGCTCTGGTAATTCAGTCTCTTATTGGGCCGCGAAGGCTCAGTGGTAGAGCGTTCACCTCTGGTGCATGGGGTCCCTGGTTCGATCCCAGTGAACTTTGTGGTGGACATACACCATGTGCATAGGTATTGTTGGGGTTCTTCTGTTTTTTCCCACTTTTTTTTCATTTCATTCATTTCTCATCACAGTCTCCTTTATCCTAACCGGCATAACCATGGGACGTAAAACTTAGATTTCATTTCATTTTTTCAGTCTTTGATATATATGTTCTCGCTGGAATGCTTCATCAGATGATAGGAAGTGAAAGAAGTAAAGAGAAAGGAATAGAAAAATTAAAGATAGTTTGAGGAGTATCCATATAGCGTTGCTTTTGATTTTGATTATCAGTGTAGCGTCCCTTTTCAGCAGCTAGGTTATATAAGACGTACATCTACAGCTGAATGTGGGATCCGAACCACAGGAGCTCCCGCCGGAAATTGAAGCCGGGTCTCCCACGCCAAAGGCACATTGCGCTAACCACATAGCCCCGAGTGAGCTGTGTGTTTAGGTGGGAACCACGTTAAATTGCAAGGTCATATAGACATGTAATAGTGTTACCAGCGTGAACAATATGGAGTTTGGGAGAATTAAAACTACTAGGTCTCGTGGGAATAATAAATTTAAAAAAAAAACTATATATACCTAGGTTGTTAATGAACACTGTCACAGATTTAGAATGCGAATCCTTATATCAAATTACACACACGCACACACGAACATCGGTAGTAAAACGCCTTCTTTCAGAGTTATAAACTGCCAATTATGCGAAATGTCTCGTTTAAAAACAATCTGGCTTAAGAATTATGGGACCTATCCTAAACGGTTTAAGGAGTTACACAGGAACTAGTATGCACTCTATCTAAATATCCATGTTTTATAACCTCCATATACCGGCGTAACGAATTGTATAAAGTAAGTTGGAGTATGAGGATACACTTTTAAGTACTAATTCAGCACTCATTACATGGATACCAGATTATTGTGAAACATGAATATTTACATAGAACGCATACTAGTCCCAATCGTAATTTTTAAACCTATTAGGATAAGTTCCATAGTTTTCAAGCTCGTGCATTTTAAAATTTGATGTTTCTCATTTCAGCGGTTTATAAGCCTAAAAGGAGATATTTATCGAACCGTGTTTATTAGAAAAAAAATTCTTTAATAAAGTATAAAAAGCACCTCTTAAATTTCTATGCGAGGGCAGCAAAACTTATCTACATTTGTATAGGCAAGTAAATTTCAACTTATGAATTAAATTTACAATACTTCCAGTTTATTGAAAATTAAATATATATTGCTAAACAGGGAATTTTTAATTAAATCATTATCTACGTTTCTCAGTACATAGATGTCAATCTTAGTACTAGTTTTACTTTTTTCAGTCTTAGTGTGACCAACTACTGGAGTGAATACATAAAATAGCCCAAAATGTGACATAGCATATCTTTCCATCCTCGTATCGACTTGATTCATAAGGTTGAAATTTATTTGCCTGTACAAATGTGCATATTATGTTTTGCCATTCTGTTACAGATTTATGAAACCGTGTTTATTAACATCCTATATAGGAGCTATTTAATTATTTCTATTTCCATTATTTCAGATACTGCTTATAGGCAACCTCAAAATATTTCGCAATTACCTCGAATTCCATGCCAACCAATAGGTTATGCCGACGCAGAAAATATTCTCAGGTGAGTAAGTATATCCATATTATTGTATATGAAAATTCATCGAGTATTATTCAGATAACATGTTACATAATTGTCTTTTTTATTAATGTACAAATACGTATTTTTAATAAGTTTTTAATGTAAAACACCGAAGGAAATATGTAGGCAAAATATATGACTTCTCACAAGTAAACCTTACGTTTGGGTGAATCGAGTTGCTGACTGAGACACATATGAGCAAGTAGTACTAAATGTGGCCAGTATTTCAGTGAAGTTGTAGCTGCGAAGCTCCAGGGGTTTAGGAGATACAGCTACCAGAACATCACATGGAAGTACAGAATAGTCTTCATACAGTTGGAGGTAAAAGCTCTGTAAGACCTCTTGTAACGACAAAAGGTGAATAACAAATATGTGGGTACATATTAGGACTAGGGGGAAGTCATATAGTAAGGGTATACCTGACGGCGGCCATCTTGAAATCCGCCATTTTGAATTAAGGTTAAGTTTTTAAAATAGGAATAGGGTCATGTGATACATGATTTAAGGCGCAAATTTAATCAGAAGAACAATGGTGACGTTAATTTTGATTTACATGCAATTGGTAAAAAGTTACAGGGAAATTAAATATTGTTGCAGCATATGTATTAGTCCTTTACCCAACCTTGTAAATTTTGTGTTAATGATAATAATTAAATAGAAAGCAGGTGGATAAATATTAGGTATAAGGTAAGAGTTGCCTTGATAGCGGCCATGTTTAAATCCGCCATTTTGAATCAGACAAAAGTTTTATACAAAACGCATAACACTGACACCTTCTTAATAGCAAATTTTACCATAAATCCAACGGTATAACCATTTTTGCTTTATCATTTACTAGTACAAAATTAAATGGGAATAGAGTAATGCAATAGATGACTTCGGGCTAGAAGTTAATCGGTAATACAAGAGTGGCGTTACAATGTTAGTTGTTTGATGCTGTACTTGCACACCATTTCGTTGTTTTTCTTGTATCCTGTTCACATCTATTTCAACATGGCCGCCATCAAGGCAACTCTTACCATAGACCTAATATTTATCCACCTGCTTTTTATTTAATTATTATCATTAACACAAAATTTACAAGGTGGGGTAAAGAACTAATACATATGCTGCAACAATATTTAATTTCCCTGTACCTTTTTACCAATTGCGCGTAAATCAAAATTAACGTCACCATTGTTGTTCTGATTAAATTTGCGCATTAAATCATGTATCACATGACCCTATTCCTATTTTAAAAATTTAACCTTAATTCAAAATGGCGGATTTCAAGATGGCCGCCGTCAGGTATACCCTTACTATATGACTTCCCCCTAGTCCTTATATTTACCTACATATTTGTTATTCACCTTTTGTTGGTACAAGAGGTCTTACAGAGCTCTTACCTAGAACTGTATGAAGACTATTCTGTACTTCCATGTGATATTCTGGTAGCTGTATCTCCTAAACCCCTGGAGCTTCGCAGCTACAACTTCACTGAAATACTGACCACATTTAGTACTACTTGCTCATATGTGTCTCAGTCAGCAACTCGATTCACCCAAACGTAAGGTTTACTTGTCAGTAATATAACTCCTTTTGGATAAAAATGAAAATAAGCAAAGAAATATCAATAAAACTCAAATATATAATAAAGTCGTTTATATCTTGTAATAAATAAGTAGAAATATAAATATTACATGGTAAGTATGTAATTTACAATAATTTTAAACTTTATGTATTTATGTTCAAATACCATGAAATTATGATATTGAATGGTGCAAAAATATTTGCGTCACTTTTAAATTAATACAGTTTTAACTGTATCTCGGAATTAATGGAACTGCTAAAATGTCCAAGAACATTCGTCTTGCTCTTCTTTTCTTAAAATTCAATTATAACTACTCAAACACAAAGAACTCTTTACGTAAACATGAAAGACAGTTTTAAAAATAATTACGTTTTTGAAGAGACACCTTTAAATCTAGATGTTAGTTCGACACGGCCTCACGCATAAGTATGTTAAGGAAAGTTTTAAAGGTAGGTAAAATGGAATCAAATTAATGGAATACTAGGTAAATCCTCTAAATTTCTAATTTAATTTCATATCAGTTTTAAAAAATATCCTTATTCGAACAATAGCTTTAGTTTCTTAACCCTTTTGTCCACACTTCACCGGATAAGGGAAGAGAGAGATATGGGGAAACGTTATGCCATTCATGAATCCTCCCTTATGGTCTTAATTGTATATAATACCCTACTTATTCGCTAGATTCATTTATATTTTTCATTTATTATTGGTTTGCTTTCCCGCTCTGTAATACTCACCTATCTGATTGCTTTTATCCTGCACTAGCTTCCCAGCTGATATTCAGCTATTTAATATATTTATTTACGCATTTATTCCTACAGCTTTCATTTCGTTCCGATGAAAGATACAGCAAAACAGCTTGTAGCGTACCTTATTATTTTAGTCTGTGTATTTTTTTTTCTGGTAAGTAATTTTCCATTCCATTTCTGTATTCCTCTGTTACGACTATATATACGTATTTTCCGACATATGAGACGCATCCCATTTCCTGTTTCCAATTTTAAGGGAGAAATGATTTCATTGCAAATTATCTATCATATAATATATTTATTTTTTTTAAAAAAAATAGTGATATTTAAAAAGAAAAATACATTTGGATTAAAAATACTGAATTAATTGTAGAATTGTACTTGCGTCTGGAAGTATTTATAGCGCATTTGCATCCAGAGAAGTATATACTGTGAGGAAGTAAGGAAGATATCAAAGACCACAGAATTGGGAGTACTTATTGAAATTGAAATGATCAAAATCTTTAATTCAAGTAAATCTGGCCAAATTATACTGAATTACATTTTACACATACAGTTTTAAAATTTTATATTGAAAATTATTTAACAAAAATCTAAATCTAGCTTATTGATCTTTGTATGTTGATTTTATTTATTCAGATACATGTCTACAGAAAATTTGTCTCCAAATAATTGGAAGGGAGGCTTGAATGCTTCTTACGCTATTGGGCCTGGCTTTACCAACAAACAGTGGAAGCTTAAGATGGATATAAAAACTGAAAACAAAATGGGTGTTGTTAACAATGTTATAGCGACTATGAAAGGCGAAGAAGAACCAGGTAGGCTTCTCTTGATTTTAATTTCATATTTCAGGCTTTACTATTAGGCCTTATAAGCTAATAGAGACAAAAAATTCTACCAAGCATGGGAGTCAGTTAGTTTCTCGAGAATCCTAAGTAAGACCTTTATTTGCTACTTTGAATTCAGAGGAATCGGATATCTCGTTATTACAGAAGTGGTAATTTTCAAACGTTAAAGGAAACTTCTGTATATTTTATTAGATGTATCACATAATCTTGAAACTTTCATGAAATTTTCTTTAAAGTTAGTTTGAAAATACCGTATAAATAC
The DNA here is from genome assembly GCF_964235325.1 of Thermobia domestica. Classification (NCBI taxonomy): domain Eukaryota; kingdom Metazoa; phylum Arthropoda; class Insecta; order Zygentoma; family Lepismatidae; genus Thermobia; species Thermobia domestica. The sequence continues at coordinate 84,308,425 of NC_137464.1, read as the reverse complement.
AGTTTCAAGCTGGGATTTATATATTTGGAAGTCCGGAACTAACGATGTTGAGTGGCCGCTACTCACTAAAAGTAACATTATTCAGTGATAGAATATCAATAAAAGTAGAAAGAATTGCATAAGGTATATCCAAAGGTGTTTCATAATAATAATAATAATTTGTTCCACAAGTGCTGCCATATTATATTGGTATTTAGAATATATAGTCACGTTCAAAACTTTTCAATATTTAAAGAAAATCCACCATAGCAGTAGATAAAATAATGTACTTTAAAGCTTATTGCAAAGACTTGGAGGGAGACAGACGCATACACAAAGAAGCAAAATGCCAGAGTTGTGTAATCTTAGCAAGACTACAGATACGACCTGTGAGCAAGAAGTCAAACATAATTTCAAAAGTATTTTCGAATCACGTTAATAGTTAAAATATAAATGACACGTTATCATCTTTCTGAAATCTTTTACACTCTTAATCGAAGCGCAGGACTTACGATCCTCCCCAATTCAGGCCTAGGCAGTCTAGATATCTGCGTGCAGTACACTCACTTTGCCTTAATATAGATTTGGAAAGATGTTTATTACACTACTGCAATCGTATAACACGGACGCTTCACTGCAATAAATTTCCCTGAAAATAAAGTATTAATACTACTATTTTTACTTGCAAACCCACAAAAGGATACAAGTCTATAGTGCTATTTATTTTTTATTTCTTTTAATAAAATTGCATTAGAGCAAAGTACACCATACGTTTATCACGCAGTACATCTTGTCTTCACCATTAACGGTGTTAAGTAGTCGCACCAGCCTTCAAGCCAAATGTGCTAAGAATGTGTTATAATTGAATTATGAATGGAAGAAATTGAATTATATATTTAATAAAGCGTAAAAAATTTACAAATCGTGGATGCTGTCATTTGCATTTATTAGCCAACTTTCAAGTCGTATTGCCAGAATTACGTATTGAAATAATTGGAAAGAAGTAGAAATATAAAGCGATGAGGTCAGCACTGGGTGCAGAAAATGTAGAAATCGAGAAAATAGAAAAATTGCCATAGCAGATGATATATATAATTGTCAAAATCGAGGAGTTCCAGCGGTGCAAGAGGACCAGTTACCCAAATGGTCGAAGCAGAAAAGTTGGGAAAAGTGAAAAATTAGTAAAATAAAATTGTGTAGAGTATTTATGTATGTGTGTATGTGATTGTTGATAAGCATGAAGATGTATGTAATGTGTGTAGTGTGAAATGGGCACTTATTCTCCTTCCTCTTCTTAGCGCTACACTAGGAGATGTTACTTCCGCTACCGCCGCCGATCTTATTGAGGTGAACAAAATGGTAGCAGTGAGTGTAAAAGCTCATACTTTCTTTTAAAGAAAATGTAAGGAAAAAATTATTTGTCAATCTAAAAATTAATGCTGTACGAAAACAATGTCACTTATTGAGATAAAATTGATACTGAAATAGGACCTCATGAAGCTCTTCTCTGGAACATCAGCAAGATGGCAGTATTAATATAGATCCCTCCCTTGACGCTCAGGTATACACTGGATAAAATGGGCTTCAATCTTGCCTTACACTGGATGGCAAGGTTTACTCGTTTACTCTTAGATTTAAATTTCTGTTTAACTAAAAAAAATTGTGCAAATGTAAAACATACCAGTCAATAGATTACATCGAGCTGAACAAGATAACACGTTCGAAGGTGAATTCTCATGTGCAGTTTTCGAAAAAAATGAGAGAAACTAACTTTTTTTGGAGCCAAAAATATATAGTTTGTTGCCAATAATAATGATTAAGTTTTTATTTTGCTGGAATAATATATTTCTGTACTATGCATATATGTAGTAAACTACACTTTAGCAGATTGTAGTTTCTTTCTTAACGGTGACACACATACACTCTTTACGCACACACTACTTATAACTTATATACGCTTTGTCTATTGAATCCCCTTGATACCACCGAAGTCCAGCAGTATCGGGACTGGTCGGTACTTGAACATGTAACTGTTGGAGAGAAACCGATTGTGTTGCCAGTGCGGCGTTTATGTAGAGCCATGAGGATTGTTGGGAAGCTTTCCGAAGGACAAAGATCGGATTCCGATCAAGGAGACTAGCAACAACGACATCTCCCAACTGAAAATTGTTGGCTGATTGACTTAAGCTCTGTTTGAGTTCATGTACCAGAAGTTTTAATTTTAGTTTAATGTGATTTTTTTTTAGTATATAATTACTTGAATTAAATTTATATAATGTATGTGATAAACTGTAAGATTGGATCTTTTTATGAAAAAATAAAATTTCGAAAGCCCTTCGATTAAAACAACTAAACAAATGCAAATGCAGCCTTTTTCTGTCTTTCATTATAATTTGTGGTTTAAGTTGAAATGTATCACACAAGCTACTTAATCTACAAGCACATCTAGAACATCGAACATAATAAATTAAGAACTTAGGTAGCCTATTCACTATAATAATCTTGTCCTAGATTTTAAGTAACATAGTAATCATTTCACTGAATCAACTTTCAGCATTCTCAAGAGCTAATTAAAAATAACAACAACAAAACTGATCTTAAAAACTTTTGTTTTATTATAATTTTCATTATTGTTATGCAAAATGACATGTATAAAATCAGTTTATCAAAGAAGCTGGATATTTCTTCGTATATCATTGATGCTGCTGAAGGTTGATCCAGCGAAACAATCATAGAAAATTACACCATATTAAATTATTTTCATCATATCTTTCTTAAGCATTTTGCCATTACTGGCAGGTCTTTACTGTAAAATGAAAGCCTCTATGTACTACATTTTTACTCACTCACTCGCTATATATTTATAGTGAGTGAATGAGTAAAAATGTAGTACATAGAAGCTTTCATTTTACAGTAAAGACATGCCAGTAATGGCAAAATGTGCACGATATATATAATATAATATCGTGCAAAAAGAGAGTGAGTTAGACAAGTTTTGATTCATTCAAAGAATATGACATGAAATGTATTAAAAAGTCACTGAGTACAAATTGAGTTGAACCGAGATATTGTACGTATGTTATCAACTCCATCAAATGTTTCAAAAAAAAAAAAAAAAAAATCAGTATCTCTCTTTTAAATCTTTCATTTCTATTTTATTTCGTATGTTACAGACAGATACGTGTTGCTAGGAAACCATCGAGATGCTTGGATATTGGGTGCTATCGATCCTACTAGCGGAACAGCTCTTTTGATGGAAATCGCTCGAGTTTTAGGTGAACTCAGACAGTCTGAAGGTAATACATTCTGATTTTTTAAGTCATAAGTACAATATGTTCTATTTTGGATGTTATGATGTGCATAGGTTGTAATTTCTTTGAATAATCATTTCATTGCCAATGATGGTGCCAAACCTTTTTTACTTTCAATTCCAGAAACATTTGCAAAGTATATAAAGAAATAGTAATTTCGTGTTTACAAAAACAATTTCACTGTTTATGCCGTTCCCTTTCCTCAAAAGAAGAAAACAAAAAGCTAAATTTACTATATATGAACACAGTAGCCTACATTTAGATATAGATTTTCTAAAGAACTTGTCTATTTACTATGTATTTTCCAACTAATTTAGCTAATTTGCTACTTAGCACACAAAATGGTGAAATAATAAGGAATCATCAAAATTAAAAAGTCAAGTAACAGTAAAAGTCGAGTGATTGAGAGCTGAAATGAGTGAGTTAAGAGAATTTATAAGATATTTAAGAAGAATTGATAATGAAATTGGCATAGGGCTTAAGACACCTGATGATTTTATAATAGACGATTTTTAATTTAAAGGACGAGAGAAAGTAGATAGGCATTCAATGTGTCACTAGAACTATCAGTAACAACTCGTATGAAGATATTTATAAAATTGTAATTCTGACTGTTAAGCTTAACATTTTGAATATTTCTTTTCCTTTTTTTTCTTTCTTTCTTTAAGTGATAATGTCTGATTGCAAAATACTGTTCACTCTCTACCATCTTGTGGGTGCCATGATAAATGACTGAAGGCTACTGTATTAATCTTTTGTTTTCTTTTCTCTTTCGTTTTGTGTAAAAACAACGTTGATGTTTGAAAAATAGCCAAACTTAATAAACTTTGTATCATTGTGAATAAAAACTTAGTAACTATCATAGTTGTCATTTGTTTGTTTTCAAAAATTAAAAGCAGTAAATTAAATACATAACTAAGGAAAAAAGTGATAAACATAATAAGTCCAAGTAATTTATGAACAAATTAGAACAAAATGCAACAAATTACAGCACAAATGTTGTTTGTGGTTGCTGTTTTACAAAATATAGTCAACTCAGTAACATAAAAGTATGTCAAAATTTACAATGGATGAAATCCACTATTTCGGATTGTCATCTTACATATTAATTCCAATTAATATGTAACTCCAACTAAATAAACTTTGATAACTTAGCTTCAAAAATACAATTTTTTAAGATTTAATTTCAAAGTAAGGAAGATAGATTTGCATTGTCATAACTTTAGAAAATATGAGAGTTGTTCAAAATTATTTCGTAACTTTGATGTAAATAACGATTTTTTAATATTTACTCTCATATTTAATGTATTTCGTTCATTTTAAAAGAGTGAAACAGGCATAGTGAATCAGACTTCAGCAAAACTAGAGGGTTGGGAAGTAGTTGTATAAGTACCTGTTCATGGCAGCGGGAAATTTGTCAAAAGAAGAAAAAACTGTCAGACTATGGATTATGATGTTTCGTTTATATGGTTTTTGCAAGTGTATATTAAATATTCGTTTATCTAAATTTTATGTACGTGTTTATATTGACATCATTTTCTGTGAAAGTTGTATTTGATATTAAAGTATATATATATCTAGTAGTATATTTTGATAATGATTTGTTTACAATATGGATATATAACTTATATGTATTTAGACCTATCAAGTCAGCCTAACGCTATATGGGAAGTTCTTTAACTGTATACTGCAAAACCCACAAGAAATGACATGGTAATACATAGAGCAATTTTATCTTTTGTTTTTAAATTTTTGAAGGTTGGAGACCTCGACGTAGTTTAGTATTCTGCAGCTGGGGTGCTGAGGAATATGGCCTCATTGGCTCAGTAGAATGGGCTGAAGAGATGAGGAAAATTCTAGAAGAAAGGGCTGTAGCTTATTTAAATGTTGATTTAACTATGAACGGTAAGTTTACAAGTATTAGGTTAATTTTTTTTATTCATTAGCTTAAAATCGGAGTCAACTTTACAATGCCCGCTTCAGCTGATATTCTTACACGAGAAATTACACTCAATTGATTTTAACAAAATGGATCCAATCTTAGCCTAACTCGACCCTAGTATAGTCTATTTCCTATCCTACTCTACTTTACTCTATCCTATCTTACCCTACTCTACGATACCCTTTTAAAGCTGTCCTACTTATTGATGTGCAACTAGAGCATGTATTGTAAAGTTGATCGTAATTTTTATTTAATTAAGCTTTTAAAACTACAAGTTAGAATAGGTGTTATATATAACACCTCTTCTAACTTATCAGATCATTCAATGGAAGGAGAAAAGAACGAGCGAGTCAAATTTTGGAATAGATGAGCATGGAAAGTTGAGAAGTAGATTGATAATTTTTATAATAACATCAATTAAATGAAGAAGAGATGACAGAGATATTGTCCCTTAAAAGTAGTAAAAATTTAAAAATTGTCTTTAATGACCGGAGATACACATTACAAAATAAGCATGTTAATAATACCACTTTGACCCACATAATGGCATGAAGTTTGGCTCGGAATACCCAGCTCCAATTTCCGATGGTTTGGGTTCAACGTTAAGCTGTAGATCACATCTGATATACCTTAGGTGCTGAAAGACATACTGAACAGTAAAATCAACAAAACCAAACGAGAAAAATGCCTATAAAATGTGTTATGAGACGAAATAGCAGGTTTTTTTAAAATAAAGTTCTGGGGTTTGTAAAATCGCTGATTTTATGCCAATTTACTATAAAACGTTTCTTGTAGAATTGACAATTATTGTATTGTATTATTAGAATGTAGCTATGAGTTATTTGCATTATTTTAGAAAAACTGCAAAATTATGTCATTCATGGCTATTACAGAAGTACGTACTGCCACTATGAATTGATCTACTTCAACCAACAATTTTCATTAACTCACTTGCAAAAACAAATATTCATATAAAAATAAAATATTGATATAATTTATCAACTAACAATCTTCTAGAAACTATATCGTAGACCCATTTCATGAATCTTGAGTCCATATTGTAATTATCGCACATTGGAAATCTAAGAATAGAATTGATCAGTATCTTTGTAGCCTGTATAATGTTACCTTAAGATAATTCCAAAAATATAACCATTAATTCCAACTGGTGGCAGGAATAATGTTAATTTTGGAAGTAGAAAGAAAACTTGATGAAACTAAAACACGAAATGAATCGTGTTCCGCCATTGGTCTTACGAGATATATTATGCTTTTGTATATTATGCTTACTTTTCGATGTCGTTCTTTGGGTGATGGATTGGAAAATTAAAAATTTTAAACAGTAATTAACATAACACATTATATTCAAACAATTATACATAAAAACGAGCATTTATTATTAAGTATTTATTTTTCTAATGCACTCAACGTTAATAAACATTTTTATTAGTTCATCTGGAGGTCTTTGATTTAGTTTTCTCTGCTTTCTTTGTCGTACTACACAGCTCGCCGGTTCCTGAATACTTTATGCCCAATCCCAAATTAACGTTTCTACAATTTGATAGAAGCACGATGTATTGTTGCAGCGTTCGTTTGTGCGCTCCTGGAATTCAATATTTACAATATAAGCTGTTACTATTCATAAGCAACACAAACCTTAATTGAATTATTATTCTTGTTTAACTAAAGCAAAAGAAATTTTGTAATACTTATTTTATACAATATTAATAAAATCAGAATCTTGTATTTTTTCTTAATATGATTTGAAAGAATAAACATTATTAGCGGTAATATTATGAAGTTATTACTTTTATTTTGGTAGAAATCAAGTACACCTTTATTTCTACTTTTGTCCAATTCGAACATTTTTATCTCATAGGCTTCATATTTGTATTTAAAATGAACTTGAGTTTGAGTTTTAAGCGATATATGCTATGGTTATAGATTTTTCAATGTTGTGTAAAACCGCATTTTATGAGTAAATTTTTGATAGTAATCATCTAAATTAACTCGTAGTAGTTCATGTAGGCCTACTTATCAAAATAAAATGAACCTACCTTATAATTGTGAATAGAAATCTGAGGAAACTGAATATAGTCACTTTGCTTTAGAGATTGAATGACTTGTCATCGGTATATAGAAATAAGTAAAGAATATTTGTCACGATTTTAAATCATAGTATAAAGTTGATTAAAAGTTTCTGATTTGGTTTCCTTTCATGTGACAGGTAATTACACCTTAAAACCCTCTGCAAGTCCTCTGTTGTATGATATTCTTTATGATTCTGCTAGAAGAGTGCCCAATCCAAACCCTAATGAAGTTCAACAAGGCAGAAAGACTGTATTTGATACCTGGTTACACGCCTTGCCAGCTTCCTACAATAAGAGCACTCCAGAGTAAGTGAGGCTTATGTTGGTTTATTCTAAATTAAGCTTTATGCCCAAAATTGACAACTGAAAAATATTTAAAATTAAATGAATAAATTATAATGCTAGATTTTGCATATGTTTGTCTTACAGCAATAATAGACATATTTCGAATTATTACTTTTAAAACTTATAATTTGACCATGGTATAGTAACGTTCAAATTTTCCTTTTAAGTAATATGCCATAGTTATTATTTTTTGAATTCTTTGCACAATTTAATGTAATTTTGTTTTAGCAAAATATTTCTCTATAATGTGTATTAAAATAATTAAATTATATCGAGCTTATTTAGTTATTGCCAGGTCAGTATTTAGGCACGTACTATTGTGTTCGAGCACAAGATGGCAAAGTTTTGGATTTTTTTTTATATATTCACAATAAAGTGATATTTAAAATGCAATTAAACTATTACTGACTTCGAATAATATGGGCAATTATATTTCTTATTACCAATAATTAAATATTTGGTCATCACCAATAATTATAATATTATAATATTCATTTGCTGCTGCTCAATATTGCACATATACACAGAAACTTACCCGCAGAAATTTTTTTCTTTTTTTTCTTTTTTTGCAACTGAATATAGATTTTCTTCATTTTGTATTTTTTTTTTATTTTACACCTGCTTTACATTTTTCTTACTGCACGAAAACGTTACAAATTCCAACATTGGTCATGCTCTCGAAAATATCTACATGAAACATGTTTATATTTGTTTCACGTCTCAGGTCGTTATTGTTCTTAGTTCAAAAGATATACGCAATCAAATTTTGGTTTGCACAACTTTACGGACACACTCAGCTCAATGAAATCCATTAATTAGTGTGTACTTAATCTTTAATCACTTTTTCTCATTGTTCTATCACAATCTTATGATATTAAATTGATGGAAATGAATATTCTAAGGGGGGAGCGCGAGAGTCATAACTTACGCGAAAAATGTGTGCGGAGACATGTAAAAATAATCGAAGATGACCAATAATAGTATGCATAATCCATAATTTTCGGGGTTATTGAAATCAATAGTAGCACTCTCAATGCTGTTTAAGTCCAAATTTATCCCCTATCGGCGTGAGTAGTTCGGGTAGAAAGAGGGTGACATTATGGACTTTTATCATTATACTTTTATTGTAATACGTAACGGGCGGGGAGGAGGGTTCAAGTACTTTCCGTAAACCTGTTTCTTTACCAAGTACCTTTTAACCAAGTACTTTCCGTTCTTCCAATTCGAAGAAGAGACGTTTCGGCTGGTCTATAATAAATGAAGTTTGTTGCAACATGACTATACATTGGATATAAACTTTTACTTTACTACAACGCTATAATTTACCACATGTACAGATGGTGATCAGAAAAATGGAAACACCTGTAGTTGGCAACACGTCAGATGTATGAGTTGGCAGTGGTGTCGTGGCGCCCGCAGCGCCGGACCGCTGGTGGCGGTGTGTTAGGTCGGTCTCCATACTACGTCAGGCGCAGTGGAACAACAGTGTCCAGTGGCTGCAGCAGACGGAGCTAGTGTAAAATGGAAGACCTCTCAGATTTTCAAAGAGGGCAAATTGTTGGTGCGCGGTTATGTGGAGTGAGTGTGACGGCAGTGGCTACTGTGTTAGGTGTGTCGCGTGGGACAGTGTCGAAGATGATGACGGCCTACACAACACACGGGAAAACCACATCGGGGAAGCGGAACAGTGGGCGGAAGAAAATCATGAGTGACAGGTCACGCCGGGTATTAAAGCGCATTGTCACGCAGAACCGTCGTGCCACTGCGGAGCAAGTGACGGAGAAACTCAATCAGCACCTCCCCCACCCTGTTTCGACAATCACAGTCCGCCGCGAATTACATGACATGAACTTACGGGGTCGTGTTGCACGAGCCAAACCGCTCATCAGGGACCATAACGCTTTCGCACGCCGCAAATGGTGCCGCGACCATGCAACTTGGACCGTTGAGGACTGGAAACGTGTGATATGGTCGGATGAGTCATCCTTCACCCTATTCCCAACCACGGGCCGTGTTTGTGTGTGGAGAACGCCCAAAGAAGCTTATGATCTGCAGTGTCTCCGCCCAACTGTGAAACATGGTGGCGGCTCGGTGATGCTGTGGGCCACCATATCATGGTTTTCATTGGGTCCTGTGGTCACACTTAGTGGACGAATCACTGCCAACGATTATGCCGCAATTTTAGGAGACCACTTACATGCTATGGTCCGGATGTTGTTCCCGGACAATGACGTCATCTTCCAGGATGATAATGCACTCATTCACACAGCTGGCGTTGTTGCAGCGTGGTTTTAGGAACATCGGGATGAAGTTCAACACCTCCCCTGGCCCGCCCAATCCCCAGATCTCAACATAATTGAACATCTGTGGTCCGTCTTGGAAATACGACTCCGGCGACGATTTCCACCCCCCATCCTCTCTCACAGAACTGGCCGATGTCCTGCACGAGGAATGGTGTAAAATTCCACTTGCTAGCATTCACAACTTCTATGCCTCCATCCCACGTCGCATCAAGGCTGTTCTGAAGGCGAAAGGTGGCCCGACACCATATTAATCTGGTAAGTTGCAATTTCGTTCAGGTGTTTCTATTTTTCTGATCACCATCTGTATATTGTAATGCAGTTCGTAATATAATACACTTAGATAAAAATGTAGATACATCCTTAAGAAAAGATTAAATCTTTTTATCATTATTTATCATCATATCTTCTATGTCTGCACATGTTCAACTCATATATTCATACTTTCAGAATTTCGAATCTTGGAAGTGCCAGTGATTACACAGTTTTTCAACAAAATCTTGGTATTCCAAGTCTGGATTTAGTATACACTTCGAAAGAGGTAACATCATTTTTATATTAAATACAATGAGTTTTCAAAGCTTAATAAATGTTGAGTCTATGTTAGATTAAAAATGTAAACAACTATATGTCCTGTTGTGTAGAAAAATGATATTTATATTTGTTTTGAACTGGTTGAAGTTTAAATTAAGAAATTAATTTTAGAAAAAAAAATTCTTCAAACAGAATTAAGTGTGAAGCAAAGCAACGATTACATATCCTGTGGTTCTGTGGTTATGTCATATTCAGTCTTGGTAGTATACTCTCTAATATACTACGAAAAATATTATGTAAATTTTTAATTATTAATTTATTACTATTATTAGTATTATTATTATTATTTGCGGAAATTTGACAAGTTCAAATCCAAATGTTGATAGCCAACAACTCGGCAATCAAAGATCTGAACACGATAATACTTTACATGCTTATTAACAAGTCAGTCAATATTCATACTAAGTTTCGTTCAAATTCGGATCAGATATATAGGTTGCGTACGATATTTACTGTCCTTGCGATGGATTTTTTTTTTAAAGAAATGAAATACAAAATAAATCTAAGTATTAAAAGTATCAGAAGGTGAGATCCATAATTTCTTCCGAAGCACCTGAAGATCTGAACAAGGAAATAAACTTTGTAGGTATACTATAGAAGTGGCAAGCTGATTAACTATACTTAATCTATAAACTGGAAATTTACAAAAATATGAGAATTCTGTATATAAAATTTGGTTAGTCTACGTAAAACAAAAATACGAACATATGATACTTACTGGTTCAGATGCAGGAATGATGGAAAATTACTTATTGCAATAATTTCAATTGTTTGCCTTGTGCTTTCTCAGAACAATTTTAGTAGGTAAAATACGAGATTAAAATGGACTTTACCTAGTATTATTATTGTAAAAAGTTAGATTCTCGGTGATATATTTTAAAGCTTTCTTGAATTTAATCTGGCCAACAATGTTACACAACAATTACATCTTTTTCGTTACATAATTAATCCTTGATATTATAGTCTTCTTGTAAATTTGACGAACTAGATAGGCTCAAGTACATGCAGTTAGTGTTTGCAACAAAGTGAAATGTTGATGTAGTTTATGGTCACATTCATAAGCTAGCATAGAATATTATTATTATTATTATTATTATTATTATTATTATTATTATTATTATTATTATTATTATTATTATTATTATTATTATTATTATTATTATTATTATTATTCAGTGCACTTTAAAAGCATTTGTACAATAACACTACCATAAGTGAAAATAGATTGAATAAGAAGAGAAAGAAAGCGGTGAACAAAAATGGGCTCCTTTCCCTTTATTACCATATCTACTTTTAGAACATCAAAAGTTGCTTGAAAAAAACATACAATTTGCTTGTTCCTAAAACTGTGCTTCAAACCACCAGAAAATATCAAAAAATCTCTTACAAATGATAGAAAATTTTTCGTTGGTGGGACTTCATTAAGTGATGTACTACAAGTGTATACGGTCAAATGTGAATGTAAATATTCATATATTGGTATACCAAAACAAACAGTGGCTCCAAGATAAAAGAAGACATAAGATATACTAAGGATAAAATGTTGCCAAGTCTGAACTGTTTCGACATTTATGCGCTTTCAAGCACAACATTAGGGAGATCAAAGTTTTGCATCGATTTTTTCGGCTTACTGAAAGGAATATGTTTCGTGTTTTTGTAATAGGAGAAAGGAATTAAGAATAAACATGAGAAATGTAATTTAGATATTAATTGGGATGCCATGAAAAAATTTTCTCAATAAAAACTAGAATTATTCGTATTTTCTTTAGTCACAAATTTATTATATCTTTTACAACAATTTTTTTACTAAATTCAGAAATCACAAGTTTTTGTTACAAAAAAGGCACTTGAATTGGTTAGAATTCAAACGGCATTCTGTTTATAAATTTCATGCTTAAATTTGAATGCATAATTTCATCTACTTTCTCAGTGCTTTACTTACTGTGATTATACTCATAATAGTGTTACTGTGAAAACGTTTTTAAGGTACACCGTATAATAAAAACCTGTTAGTCTATATATTAACTTGTGAGTATAATCATAGAGTAAATTAACATTCCGCTCTTTGTTGGACATACTAGTTGGGTAGACTGTCAGATCTACCCAGATCATGCAAGAATGAATACGATATCAAGGCTTAACTATGTAAAAGATAAGAGCACGTTATTAGAAGTGCAATTCAACTTCTAATTGAACAGCGAAACTTTATTCATTTTTTGGTGCAGTACAAACTACTAGGTAAGTTTTAAATTTTTAAATATGTATTCCTTCCAATCATCAATTAGTTACAATAAAAGTAGTTCCAGAGACAAATATCTCATACATATTGTGAATAAAACACAACTCTGAAAAACTCCTGTGACGATTTGTTTGATAGTTTTATTTAAAATAAATTAAAACAGTAATTTAACAACAATAAATTATGGTATTATTATTTATACAAGTTGTAATATGTCTGCTAACACTTTTAAAAGTAGGGTAGAAGAGGGCAATTGGGAGGTATGTTTTTTTTTTTTTTTCAACCTTCTTTTCCTCACAGGTTATAGGTGTTTTCCTAGTTTTTAAGAATTGATTGTATGTTGCACGTTCTTCTGCGCCTAGTGCGGTAGCTTTCGGCATCTTTATTTTTGATCCTGTAACATTTTTATTATTGTTAGTCTGATTTCCACCCAATTACTCCTTAGGGGTAATTGGGTGCAAAATGATTAAAACCATTGCCAATGCACATAAACCCGCGGGGGTGATTGAGTGTAAATGAAGAAAATTCAAGCTTTCATTTAATGTATATAACTTCTATTTCACTTAAAAACTAATAGTTTTATGTGGCCTAGGAAAAAGATATACCTTTGTTTAAGCAAAATAAGGAGTAACTTATTTCTAAATCTCAAAGATATTTGAATGCCTTTTCAAGCCTTCCAATTATTGTTTATAGCATAGTATATTGTCCTGTGAACTTAAACCAAACTGTGTCACATACGAAATAAAATATAAGCGATCAAAACTTTGGCCGAAAACGTAAGAAAATTAGAAAAATCAAGAGAATAGACCTGATATTCAAACAAACATAGGAGAAGGTAATAAGACTAACGCTAAATAACTATAAGCTATTACAATAAAACATATGTTGGAATTCTGGGTTGATAAATAGGTCCTATTTACAGCATCAGCACTATTGGCATACGCAACGGCCACTGGAAGGCCTAATTGAATAAAATAGCTTAATAAGCACAATGCACTATCAAAAAAGTGTACACCACAAAATAAAAAAAAATAGCACAGCATTTAAATGATTTCTAAGCAAAAAATGTTCACTTAATGCATTCCACTCATTTACCCCCACATCATACATCCAATAACCCCCGGGGGGTAATTGGAAGGTACAAATTTTAACAAAATTTTAAGTGCCTTACAGTGAGGATCTAAGATTGCTGCTCTTCACGGCACCATCCTTTTGATGTTTTTAAATAGTAGTAAAAAATCAGGATCAAAACATTAACAGATGTGCGACTTATTGTGACTCAAACACACACAAACCTGAAACTCGGTTTCAAATGTCATTTCTCAATCAAATCAGTTTTTGGGTTCTTTTGTCATTATCAGTCTCAAAATTCATCTAAGCTTTTTCTCTGATAAACATCTACCCACCCAAAATTGGATGTAATTAAATTCCATAAAAATATACTGAAATTCAAAATATAAATTTTTAAAGTTTTCCGCTCAATTACCCTCTCCACCCAATTCCTCCCTTCTACTCTATCAAAACTCCCACTGTAGAGTTAATATAATTCTATATTGTTCATTTCTAAAGGAAATTTTATTTTTGAAGCTTCTTCTCAGCTGTTTTATCTGAAGTAAACATTTATGTCTTAAAACTCATTGCATTAAGTAAGGGAAATTATTTTTGAAAAATCATTCCACATCTATTTAAACTACTACTTTTGATTAATATCTACATTTGGTGATATTACTTACTGTAAACTGATTTAAATGTAGAGCAGTATGTTGGCCCAGTTATTAGCAATAACCCCAACATGTATAATTATAGAGTAAGTATAATCTACGTCAATGTATATCTTTCTTTTTCTAGTTACCAGACACTTACCCTCTTTACCACTCATTATACGAGACTTACCATTTGGTAAGCGATCTCTTGGACCGAGGATTCTTCTTTCATAAAGCAATGGCACAGTTATGGGGACTTGTAGCGCTGCAGATCTCTGAAGCAACTATTCTTCCTTTGCAACCCAAAGACTATGCGGATTTTCTGCAAAGGAGCTTGAGTCGAATGACCACAACAATAGGACCTTTATTCAATAGACACAATATTTCATTAGGTAAGTTAATGGAATTTATGAAGTAACATAACTAATATTATATCTTACATGTGAATAGAAAGAAATACAAAAATAATTTTGAAAAATGTCCCTATCTTGTGAAAACTCTTCAAATCAATTTTAATTCTAACATAATTAGAGGCAGAGAAAATCATGTTTTTTAAATTTGCTTTTCAGATTTATAAGTTTATTATTGTTTAGTCTTGTCGGCTTATGGTTATTTTTGAGGCGACAAAAGTAGTCAAAGATATCGAGTACTGGAAGACGAAATTGTCGCTTTCTATTGTGCCGAAACTAATATCAGAAAACTTTGTCATATATAGGATTTACTAAATTTGTAAAGGCTAAGTATCGCAAAGGCAATCTCGATTCTCAATTCAAATTTAGATATTAATTTCTAGAGAGCTTCGACATGTACCAAAAATGACACCATATCTTAATATATCATCAGTGCAATTCCTGAAGAGATGTGGCTTATGCAGATGATATGACTGAACGCAATATTGCGATACTATTATTTTCATATTGAAGCCTTACTGTGACTCTCAAGACCGTACATACTGAGAGTTTATATTCAATATAGGGATATTAAGTATTTCACTCAAAAATATTAGAGGTTTTCACTCACTCCATTTCGTCGTCTCAAGTCGGTATGTATCGAACCGTAGCGGCTGAGTGGTAAGTTATATTAATCTCCTGAATAAGTGCTTTTAGGTAAGTCCCATCGTGTGGAATTTGCAGTGGATTTGCATTATATGCACACGATTTTTTGAAAGTACATCCATTTACTTTCACTTTGAAGTATTTTTTTTATTTATTTAAAAGCAGTGGCAAGTGAGCTTCAGGCTTAACAAAAGAGCTAATAACTTTTTATTGTAAAGATGAATAAAAATTAGGTATAGTTGTTTTAAAAAATGAGGTCACTCCCAAAGAATAAGTTTGTTGTTTCTGTGAGATTTATTAGAAAGCGGTTTTCATGTCTGAAGAAAATAAAGACAATTTACCCAACTTTGGAAACTGTTAATAATATCTTCATATACAATACAGTTACTGGAAACTATGTTGCATAACTAGAAAAACCGGCTACAATGTTGTATATTAATGACGTTGATCAAGAATTACACAATCTATTTTCAAGAGCGAAATTTTAAAATCATACTTATTTTTAAATTTTTCGACTTCATAAATGAGAACATGAACAAGTAACTTTACAACTTCGATACAGTTAACAATAAAGACTAAACTACTACTTTCACTTCCTTGCTTACAACTGTATTCAGGTTTAATTTAATTCAGTGTGTTTACGATCTAGTGGTATTCTTCTGGTAACTGATTGAAAAGGTGTTTTCTGAATCGGTTAACAAGTTAGGTACTTTATAATTTCCGCATATACTTGGAATTATTAATATAGAAGGATATGTTATTATCAGAAGTAGATTTTAGTTTTATTTTCTCTGTCCTTTGGTATCTGATGCGTTTATGTATGAATTATATTTCGATTCATTAACTTTAGTGAATTGTTTCACTATTAGGTTATGTTTATCTGGCTTTTATATTTGAATCGATGTTGTAAATCGAATACCATGAAACAAAAAGTAGACAGCATAAAACTTGGTTATGTTTGCTAGCACTCTCCACTGCTATTCACTTCGAATTTTCAAGGCATTATGTGATATAGTATATTTTGTGGTATTCTGGGAGACCGAATATATCTATACCAACACACAACAAACGATAGTCATTCGGAATGCTTCCAATAACATTATTAATTACATTTCTTAAAAGGTTCTCTTACTGAGGCATTTGAGAAAAGAGGATTTTTTTTTTTGTTTAACATCCCACGTTTATGCACTGAAGCTAAGCGAGACGGTGATGTTGAAATTGATGAGAATAGTGAAATGAAGAATGTGAGAGGAAATGGAAAATTCCCGAGAAAACCCATGCACATGGTGTTTGTCCACTACAAAGTCCACTTGGCACTGGGTGGGATTGTAACAAGAACCCCACGCATCAGAGGTGAGCGATATGGCACTGAGCCACTGTGGATCCCAAAGAGGGATTCTTCAGGTATGAAGTAGGATTTCGCAGATTAAGTGTTGCTAAATTCGAATATTTAAAATGTTGATGAATGTTTTTAAGGGAACATTTTTATTGTGCAACTACTTCGTATGTTCGCTTGGCTTCACAGCTGCAGATTTGTTGGAAGCTATGAGAGTAAAATAAAGATATCTCTACTGAGGCTGTTCCAACAAATTCACAGAATATCTTTACAGTAATACCATAGAACTTACGGAACTTATATTTTCAAATTAAATTCTTAAATATATACTTTTAACTGTGTAGGATGATCCCTAAGTTATGCATTTAAAAACAGCTTCTGCTATTGGATTTTTGTCCCGATTGCCATGCAAGGTAATTTATATAAATCATCAAATATTGCAGCCGTAGCAGATTTATAACTTTTTAGCTTTAAGAACATGATCGTTGAATGCTCTAGTAGACACAAACTTTCGGAGACAGTTAATCGTAGTTATTTTTCATATAAATTAACTGAAACAACAAAAATAATTTCTAAGGTAAGAAATCTTAAACACCATTTGTATTTGATAGGCGAGAAAACATAATTTGAAAAGATACAAATAATACATAAAAATATAAGATTAAATAATAATAATAATTAAAAACCAAAGAAATAAACTTATCCTTATTCCGAAATTAACTTTCTAATCATAGCTAAAGAATCTATTCAGTTGTGAGTGATGTTCGGAACATCTATTCGAAAAACAATTAGAACTGTTCTCTGATCATTTCAAAAGCAGGAATATATTGAGAATTAGTGATCTATTTATAGAATATTTTATACCAGTAATTTAGTGATGTAGGTTCTTAACAACATCAAACATAACATTCTTTGTTTCTGTCCTCTGCTTTGTTTTCCTACAGTTTCCATGCTTGGCTGAAGCCTATAACTTAGCTCACAGTTGCAATCTGCAAGTGTTCTATCTGAATTTCACTCTACTGTAGCATACTTTACTGATACTGTTTCCTCTTAGGAAACAAAATATTGAGTCTGCAAAAAAAAAAAAAAAAAAAAAAAAAAGGTGCTTGTGTGTGACAATTCACGTATTGAGTTCTCTTGTGGCTATATGGTTAACGTACGCGTCTTCTGTATGAGAGACGCTAGTTCGATTCCCAATGGGAACTCATGTGATTCCGATTCCATGTTAAGTTGTAAGGCCACGTCTCATGTAGCCACATTTCTCAAAAGGACGCTAAACGTAAGTCCAACAGATCAAACAATTCACATATTATTGAATTGTGACAATTCACGTTGTCTGCGGAAGTATATTATGTTTAATCGTCCTTACAAATAGCTTTTGCAAGCAAGTTAAACTTAGAGATAAAGCCAAGTGCATCTACCACCACTTATCGCAATGAATAAAATAGTGCGTAAATTTACTAACACAGTGAAATTTTGGTATTTATGGAATATTAAATTTTCATGGAAGAAACACGTAGTTAAATTTTAAAAAATCCTCATAATACGAACTCTGCTCCAAATTCTTAATTTATTATGTTTAGTACTACCTCATATATTCTATTTTCATATTAAATACGGAGTTACTTTTTGGAAATATTCGTCACAACCTTAGAATGTATCCAAACAAACGTATGATTAGAACAATTATAAAATTAACCAAAACTAACTCAAAGAAATTATTTGCATCATTGAATATGATGATAGTTGTACATATTTGAACTAGTTAAAATTACATGGGTAATATTAAATTAAAAGAGATGGCAATACAAGTATCGGCAATATTAAAAGAGATGACGATACTTGTAATTATTCTACACGTAGAAAACATAATTCACTTATAGTTTCTCATCGAGCATCTGTATATGAAAAATTACATACACGTGTGGGTGCAAAATTGCATAATGAATCTGCTGAGTATATCAAAAACAATCGGAGAAAGAGTTCTCTGGTCAGCTTAGTGCTCAAACTATTAAATAACACATTCTATACTGACTATGAATATTTAAAAGCTCATTGAGTAAATTTGAAGAATGACTAAATCACTTGTTACAAAAATAAGAGCTAGTAACTTTAAGAATATATATAAAATGTGTGTAGTAATTGAAAGAGTAATTCCATTATAATTATTATTATTATTATGTCCTGTAAGAATAATTTTATCTTATGAGTTTCTTCAGAATTCATCTTTCATTTAAGATGTTAGAACAAATAAATACCTGTTTTAACTATCGTACTAACAAATGGATGTAGATTCTGTATTTCAATGGAGTGTAGAAAACTCGTTAAAATTAAATCAAAACAAATGTTATTATGTATGAATTGTAAATGTACTAGCATTGATAAATATTTTTTGGTTATCTCAAAATTACTAATATAGTATGAAAGTAAAGACTTAGGCGTTGTATTTACACACAATATGTCGTTTAGGAAGCACATAGATAATATAATAGCAGAGGCATATAATACACTGGGTTTTGTAATCAGAAACACGCAAAGCTTAATGGATACATATTCTATAAAATTATTGTTTAATAATTTAGTAAGAAGTAAATTGGAATATGCATCGATAATTTGATCACCAAATTTCAAACCCCAACAAAAGCAATTAGAAAATATTCAAAAGAAGTTTTCACGATATCTCTATTACAAGAGATATCATGAATGGGCTTTAAATAAAAGAATTCCATATGTAAAATTATGAAGAGAGTTTAATTGTATATCACTGACTGATAGACGTGAAATTGTGGATCAGATATTTTTATATAAGTCAATAAATGAAATAATGGATAACAGTGATTTAAAAAAAAAAAAAAAAAAAAAAAAAAAAAAAAAAAAAAGCTTTAATGTTAGACAATGCAATTTGAGACCAAGAGATTTATTATTAAATAATATACCCGGAGCTGTTTCTTTACAAAAGTCATTGTTATATAGAATGTGCAAGACGTATAATAAATTAGCTGGTAAGCATGAAGAATTAGATTTCAGTATTAAGCTAGCAAAGTTTGTAAAAATATTAAAGAATATATATACAAAATGAAAACATCGGTCATGTTGTTATAATTGCAGTTGGGGTAAAATGAATACGTTGAAAATGTTGTAATGATTGATTGGCCATACTTTTCCGTGAATTTTTTCTTTGGTTTGATTGTATGTTTTCTTCTTTTAACTTTTATTATTTTTTGTTTTCTGTATAACATGGAATAATGAATTTTAATTGATGTAAGACTCCTATATTTAGGGATTTATCCCTGTTGAAGTTCGAAGATAAATAAATCTATTAAAACTATTGACGAGTTCTATATATATCGTTGTGTACAGGATATTGGTCTACAGAATGATTAATAAATAATTTTCTTCTTCACTACATCAAAACTTTTGTCATTTAAGCTGGATTTTTACTATTTTGTGTTGCGCTAATCTCCTTTGCCACTACACTACACCTTTTCTGCAGTTAAAGTAGTAGTTTAATATATTTCTTGTTTGAGTGATTTGCTAATGAAGTAATTTTGCTATTTCAGATGGATTTGCCGCAGCTGTTGAAGTTTTTCAGAGTGCAACTGATAACTTTTACAAATCCATTGCAAGCATCAGTGAAGACAAGTAAGTTTTATAATATATTGTAATTCATTAAATTCTTCTTTAGGTTGCAAATCGAAAGTGTAAATCAACTGTTAAAACACAGATTTAGTGACGTTTTCTTTTTACATATATGATTATCAAACCAATGAAGACATCTGTAGAAAATGAAACTTACCTGATTAATACAGCGTCGGAATATCATTAACCTGCAGAGCAGCTCTGATTTGTTATGGAATAGAAGTATGTCATGAACGGTTTACGGAAAAATATTGCATCATTCCTCATGTAGTGCAGCACTCAGTTCCGTAAGCAAGGATATCTACCCTGAAATCTGAGCTCCAGAAATGGCCACATGCGTTTAATAGTACTGAGGTCTAGGAATTGGACGGACCATGGAAGACGTTGTAGTTCATTCCAATGTTCATGAAATCGTTCCTGAACAGCTCCAGTAGTATGAATTGTCATACTGAAAAATTGTGTAATGGCGGGAAACATCTGGATCATAAAATACACGTGCTCATCAAAAATCTTCACATAAAAACTGGAAGTAATTTAATCGGTGACTGTAGTCCAGGAACCACGGAATAACGTGAAATTAAGGCTTACAGTATCACAGAACCGCGGCCATGTTTTATAATAGGGAAAACACAGCATGAGTATATGCTTTTTTGAGCGGCCGGCATACATGAACACGACCTATCATTAGAAATAAGGTAAAAGAGGATTCATCAGATCATATCAGCGTTAGCAATCAGCGACGAACCACTTTGGTTGTTCTTAGTACCATTTCGTTCGCACTGTATTTGTTGGCAGTAATCTGTAGTAATGTAATCATATATACACTACATCGAAGCATTTAAAAGAAACGCAACACAGGATAGAAGATTCAAAAAATTTATTTGGAGCTAGAAGTGAAGTAGAGAGACTGGTTTTTGAAAATTTGTTTGTTCATTTAGAAAAACCAAAATTAAATTTAGACAAGGGATGGTTGAGAGACGAATGGGAGGCGGTAATCAAAATTTTCTTGTCATTGGCATGACAATAAAAATAACATGACTTGGCATTCTTCCAGCAAGGCACAAGAAAGGCGCACAAATTGACTCCACCATATTTTAGTTTAAATAATCTTCATTCGTTGGTCGCGGACGTATTTGACAACGTATTTCCGTACAACACAGTTCCTTGGTGTTTCTATTTTTCTTCCTATTTTTAATCTTCATGACCAAGACCCCAGGGGAGAGTCGAAAGCTTACAAGCTTAAAGGAAATTTAGGAATTACAGAAATCTGTAAGTAGTTATAGTTAGAAGTCCTGAAAGCGATTCTGCATTGTCGAACTTTATATAATTACGAATGATTTAACAGAGTTTGAATGTAATGCAGAATGTTTTATGTGAGAGTAGGAGAGTATAAATATATTTTAACACACATATATGAGTGAACTACAAACATGAGAGGAATATAAACATTATAACAATACTTTTCCCTTGAGCACACCGACAATGTATTACTCGATGTCATATATATATATAATATACAGGGTGGCCCAAAAGTAGGTATACACCCCTGCACCGATCAAGTATACATTCTAGTTTGTGAGTTTATTTGCTTCGGCTGCTCCGAGCTTAAGCTATAAGTAAAAGGACACTAAGAACAAATAATACAGAAACTCATTCTACCTGGTGGATAACAATAAAAAATTATATAAAATGCAATGAGCTGATCAGTACGGAACTGTATACCTACTTTTGGGCCACCCTGTACGTATATACTTCACAGCAGAAGCTCAATACGCACCAGACAATGTCTTACACAGTTCCGCCACCTGCCAATAACTAGCATTAGCATACATAAACTGAGCTAACATTGGGTCAATATTTTTGACTACCTTCAACAGAAATCACAAACCGACCGCGAATGTTCAGGTTATGCAATTCGTGTCTAACTATTGTTGTCTCAATAGGCTGTTGCAAGTGCTGATTGACTTCCACGTCATTTTTGCCGCATTCGCTCTAAGGTCCATGGTAATTTTTTTCAGTGCTCGACGATTATGTTTACTGAAGCTTCTCTTTCGTCCACTATTTCTCTTCACTGATGTTGTTTTATCATGATTATGTAGGCGGTCATAACCTTGGACAGTGCTCCTTGTGAAATATCTAACACACTGACTGTGTTAGATACACTTGTGTTAACTAACCGCGTACCTAAAATTTGGCAGCTTTGAAACTCTGATAGGCATCTTGTTTTATACAGGGTGGATCATTTATCTTGATACGCTCTTTTAACTTTTAAACTAATAGATACATGACGCTGAAATATCGTATCATATAAATATCGGCAAGAAGATATTGACATTCTGTGATATTATCACGCTAAGGTGCTGGCCACCCAACATAGTGCTGTTTCAAAAAACAAAAACAAAAAAAATATATATCTAACTTACAATACCACATATATATCAGATTATTACATATTTCAAATTTATATATCAAATGAAAACTTACAATACCACACTTATTATGCAATGTTGCAAACTAAGAATGCTACAGTATCACAAACATCGAAAAACAACTAAATTTGGGAGGGTTCTATAGCAGTAATGACGCAAGCGAGACGGACGAGGTAATGCACATCCAAAGTAGCTTAGTGTCGAATACTACGGTGATCATATGACGTATTTCGAACAAGTAGAACAAATTTAACTTTTTTAAAGGATTTTTTTTATTCTATAACGTGTTGAAATAAATATCTCATTCAAATACGTAGATGGTTTTCAGTCGACATAAAAATTATAATGCCGTTTACAGCAATTTGATACCTCAAACCATTCCGGAGATACAAAAAAATTGGTAAAGTTTGATGTATTGCCTAGAACAGCATATGTGTGAGAACTTTTTATTTTGCTTCTGTAACATTGCATCAATAATTTTTGGTGTGTGTGGTTACAGCAAGTTCTCGAAATAACATAATTTTAATCAGTTGCAAACTTGGATGCCTCAAACCATTCTCGTGATATAAAATTCTGTAAACGGCATTATGAACTTTATATTTATTGAAAACCATCTAAGCAATTGGATGAAGTATTATCTAAGCAGTTTTTTCAAAATAAAGGATTTTGAAAAAAAAAAAAAAAAAAAAAATCAGGTTTTCAATCCCTTGTAACTTTGTTCGCACTCATTCGAAATCCACTGTATCATGATCATAGTACTAGACACTAATGTATTTTCGATGTACATTGCTCCGTCCGTCTTATTTGCGTTATTACTTCTGTTGAGGTCACACAAAATGTGGATGTTTTTGATACTGTAGCGTTCTCAGTTTGCAACACTGAATCACAAATGTGATATTGCAAGTTTTAGTTTAAAATCTATAGATTTGAAATATGTAATAACCTGACGTAGTCTGGTTGGTAACACTGTTAACTTGGTAGTATCACAGAACGTCAATGTTTGTTAATTTAAAAGTTACAAGGGTCTATCAAGATAAACGATATAATGTTATATAAAAATAATTAGCGATACAGAATGTATATGTATCATAGTCTAGAGCATCTTGTAGATATCCTTTTTTTTTTCTTTACTTTTCATATAAAAAAGACAACTATGAAAAAATGAAAAATTGTCAGCTAAGTTTGATAGGGAACTTAGGTTGTTATCGTTATTAGAGTAAGTTTTGATATTCGATAGCTTGGTTTTCCTTTTTCTTACTTTCTCTCTCTCTCTCTCTCTCTTCTTTTTATTTTTTTGTTAATTGTACTCTAAAACTCTAAATATGAAATTTAAAATTCTGAATACAGAAGAAAGTATGTGCAGTATTTATAGTTTAACTAATTATGGGTAAGGATGAAAATATGTAAACATAAAATACTAGCATTATAAGATATTGTAAAATATAGCTTTATTTTATCTTGTAATGGATTATATTTTAGAATATCGATTTATCAGTATTTCTAAAATTGTTTTATATTTCTTAATTCTATGTTGTTGCACATTTAAAGCTTAGTATTTTGTAGTAGGAGATCTTGTTCCTAAATTTCCACTGTTGTGAAAAGACTTAATAATTTGACATTTGAGAGGGGCGATCGACTTTCCCTCAAATTTGTACTACATGGCATCTTCGTCTGTTATTGAATGTATAAAACAACTAACAGTTATTTTACACTTTGCAATAACAATATAGTTGAAAAAATTAAGGAAATAACACAATAGTGCAATTATTTTTAAGAGTGTGTAAAACACTTATCCTCTATTACTGACTATATGTACGCAGGTCTCAGAAGGCTAATCCTGTTTATAAAAAAATAAAATTAAAAAAAATCCTTATTTTCTATGAACTAAATAAAAAATTTTGTTACAGCGTTTTGGCAGTTAGACAAGTGAACGATAAATTATTGGCCCTTGACAGAGCTTTCATTATACCATGGGGTCTTCCTGGAAGACCAGAATACAAGTAAGTATTGTTTTTCCGTAGTATTTGCTAGAATGGGTATTGATCAATAAAATCACAGCAACTTAATTGCCCTTTTTCGTGTGTGGGGCAACATTTCCAATTGCTCTCCTGCTTATAATAAGCGACATTTGAAAGAGAATAGTTATAATATTGAGTTTTTAATGATTTTTCTGTAATTGCTATGATTTATTTATTTTTATTTATTTATTTATTTATTTATTTTTTTGTACAAAATCTATTCTTGGGAAATCATTATTTGTATTTATCGGTATCATACACTACTCTTGAATATAGAATACCATCGTGTTGAAATAGAGCGAAATCTTACAATTTATAAATACTTTTTTCAAAATAGAACTTCACAATAGCAACAAGTACTGGAAATAATAATCAGCCAGGTGCAGCATTCCATCAAGTTAAGTATTTTATGGGACAAAGTATACACATATAAAACATGTTTGCCTTTGTACTTGTAGTTTAGGCGTAATGAAAGCTTAAAATTTTAACTTTATTGTTTAGTACATATACTACTACTATGTGTACTAACGTACATGAAGCTTAATAATTTTCTTTCGTATTTTTCTGTTAATTTTTAGCACGTCTCCTAAAATAGACCTATTACACATTCTTAAATGCCAGACCAAATATAATTTATAAGAATGAGACTGAAAATTACCTATTTTAATATTCTAGTAGGCGAATGTGTATAAGTGAAGTCAATGAAACTATCACTTTGGTTACTACTTCCCATTTTAAGCTTACATGCGTGTTTTTAAAAGTACCATTGCCAAATATTATTATAACAAGTGATACCTTTATCATATATAGAACATTATTCTTCTTCATTCATTACTATATAAATTTACGTAGAAAGTACATTCACAAATAGCTTCCTAGAAGCTCGTGAGAGAAGTTACACCGGTAAAAAAAAAAAAAAAAAAAAAGAAAAAAAAAAGTTTTTTGCTTGAAACTATAAAAGAAAATTTTCTTAATGTACCAATTGTTGTATACTTAAATTAATAAATTAGATAACCTTTATTTCCTTGGTGTCAAACAATAAAACTAGTCCATTCCTAGTCCTTTTCTAATATAAGGAAGTTTTGATAGAAGGTTTCAATTAAATGTGTGGCGAGCAATATTTATTTTCGTAGTTTCCTACCAGCTTGTGATCACAAGATAAATACAGTTTTTAATAGTGAAAATTTAAACATTTTCCGTGGTCCAGTAAATTCGTGTTTGGCTTCAAAACATTATTTGATGAATCTCATTTGTATTCTGTTAAGAAAAACGATCATGTGTAATTGGCCAAAAGTGATAAGAAAGCAAACGTGCCCAAAAGACAGGCAATGTTTGAAGTTGTATATGAAGAAATGTTTAAATTAGTCTAGCAAGCAGATGTGGATCGTGAGAGAAGTCATATTGATAAAACTTAGTTTTATCGTTTGAAACTAGGGAAATAAAGGCTATCGAATATGTTAATTTACGTATACAACAGTTAGTATATTAAGAAAATTTTCTTTTCTTAGTTTTAAGTTTTGTTTTTATTTTTTTAACCAGAGTAATTTCTCTCACGAGTCGATAGCAGGTTATTTGTAGATATACTTTCTAAATAAATTTATATGATAACGAGTGAAGTAGAACATTAGCATAAATTATTAAATAATAATAACTGATATAATCAAGATACCAGTTATTATAATATTTGGTAATAGTATTTTGCAAAACACACATGTAGGCTTAACATGGGAGCTGATAACGAAGGTGATATATATTCATTGGCTTTATTTATATATGTTCGCCTACTGAAGTATTAAAATAAGTCATTTTCAGTCCCATTCATTATGCATCATTATATTTGGTCTGACATGTAACAATAAACTACAAGTTGCATACTAGACATATACTTTAATTTGGTCTAACTAGAAACTTTTTGCAAAGAAATACAAGGATCAATATTCTTTAAATTCTGACATCAGTGAAAAATAAACTGCCCTTCTCTATACATACTTTAACATGCCCATCAAATAAACTTTTCTTTTTCATCAAATGTGACGATTTTTTTTTTTTATAGACTGTCACTAGCCATCAAATACATTTTCAATTCTTTTTTTCTTTTGTAGAGTATGATTTTTTTTCATTGACATTTTATTAATGCAGTTCACTACAACATTTGTGCGGGGGTGCAGACTGACTTCATTGTAATATTCAATACCTTTGTACAACTTTATATTGTCAACGTAATTAAGATTTTCATTCAATTAATATTCATAAAAATTAACAACAGTAGTAGTTCTTAGGAAGGTTCTTGTGTTATTCCTCTGACTTTTTTCAGCAATTATTTTATTTATTTATTTTTTAACTGGAAATATTTTGCCTGTTAATATATTCCGAAACTCTATATATATAATCTTTGAGACAACTCTACAGGAGATAATTTACTATGAATAAATAAATAAATAAACTGACTCATTGCTGAAATACAGGGGTATATCAAATGTTCGGATCCATAGGTCAACTCCCTTATGAGTAAAGAAAAAAGTGAAAAGTAGGAAAATTGTTCAAATAGGTGGTTTTCAATCTAAAATAGTGGAATATTCTAATCGCACCAGCCGTTTGGGCTTCACACTGATAAGGCGTTCGATTGCAAATGAAAAACCTTTGCCTAATTCAGCAGGCTGTTATCCTGAACCCTCACCATACCAACAATACAGCATTGTTAGGAAATTGATTTGGGTGTATTCTAGGTTCCCTTACACAACAATGTACACGTCCTCAGTGTCATTTTTGCATGCCCCTAACGCAGAGCTGGATTTCGATTTCATGAGGCCCTAAGCTATAGAAGAGAATGGGACCCTTTACACGTCCAACTGCCTTGTGTCAAAGAGAAATTGTCTTCACTACAGTCTACAGCTGCATGCAATATGTTTCCATGCAACCAGCCCATGAAGAGTGTAGGCAACCTACATGCATAAATAAGCAATCTAATGATATTTTTGGGACCAGGCCAGCAGTAGTAGTCCATTACTTATATTGTAGAAACCTACACAAGCTTTATGTATAAGCTTTACTGTACTCGTTTTTAATCTTATATTTTAGAAATGTACATCCAATTTTTTTCTGTAATCTTTTGGACTTCCAAGCGAGTGGGATCCTAAGTTTTAGCTTGTTTAGCTTCTACGTAAATCCAGCACTGCTCTTGCATTCCATTCGAACAGCCTACTGGATTGGAAACGTTCCTTTCTCTTTTAACATTGGACGCCTTATCAGTGTGAAGCCCGAACGGCTGGTGCGATTGGAATAATTAGATTGAAAAGCTTTTTTCACTTTTTCGTATCTTTGCTCATAAGTAGAGCAACTCGAAAGCACAAAGAGCATAAAAAGCATAACAGCAATTTACACATATGGTTGGTACCTTCAACATGGTTGTGGTTGTCTAAGGGTCCAGAAGAAACTAATTTTAAAAGCATAATAAAGCATAATTTCAGAAAATAAAGCATAATTTAAAATAGATATAGCACAGTTCTTGGAAAATTCTGTTTAACCGCAAGTTTAACATACTGTATTAATATTTTTTAAAACTAATATTTACATTGCAAAATCATTGTGAATATAACAATGCAACAATGAAAAGCTTATTGTTACTTCTGGAAACTTTTCGGTGTAATCCTTTGATGTGCAGAAAAGAGAAAAGAAAAAGAGGAAGAACATTTTCCGTCAACAATGAATAGTATAGAAGAACTCCACACTATATTGTTATGTGTACCTCTTGAACTTGAGCACTTTCTGTACTTTTTGGTGGCATCTTTTACTTTCCCTTTCTGTATATGTGCACCTTTTAAGGCGCACACAAGTGATAAAAAAAATTGACTCGAGTAAACCATCTCTCTTTACAGTGTATTAAGTAGAAAGTTCATTAAATATAAAAGAAACTGGTTGCATAAAATATTAATAAATAGATCAAGATACTTAGAACATTTAATATATATTAAATATTGTACGTTATATACGATTAATGTAAAACAATGATTGAAATTAACAATAAAGCATAATTTGGAAAAAATAATGCATAATTAAACAAAAAATAAAGCATAATGTGGGATGCTCTACTCATAACGAAGTTGAGCTACCTCCCCAAACTTATGATACTCCCGGTATATAAGTTATAGTTTTAAATTATAATTTCATAATGTGTCTGACAATTGCCGAAGTTGTAACACAGATTAGTAATAAGAAGTATTTGTCTTTGTCAGATTTTATATGTTGTATTTAAGTTAAGCTTAGTTCCAAAGCTAGAACGAGCAACGTTCAGGTAAAAAAAAGGAAATTTGATACAGAGTTAATTTTTTTCTAAATATATATGTACTGAGGATTTTTAAAACGTATTTTTGTTGGTATCTGATCACGAAACATATCTATTTCCAATAAGTCAAGTTTTAAAAATATTGCCTATTGCTCATAACTGTAAACAATAAATTCATATCTGATGTTTTTGTACTTCTAATTTGTACATATAATTGCAAACTTGACTATCTCTCTTTCCCCTTTCTTGGAATATTTAGAAGATATTGGCGTCAATTTTTTTTTTTTTACAAAACTATCGTGAGCCTCCTGTCACGGACTCTTATATGTCAAATTTAATATTTCTGAATCCATTTGAAAGGGTTTATTAAGAAAATAGGTCTGATGATGATCTGTCGCTTATTTTATAAACTGGGGTATTGCGCTACAATTTCCTGATTATTGTGAAATTCATGTCTTCATCAGAAATAGATACCAATCAAATGATAAATTATGTATAACCTTTGTGACATATATATATATACATACAAAAACTACACATAAAATTGAATTTTTTTCTTGCATGGATTTCAGCAGTACTCATAACGCATATTTCTATCTTTAACTAATTACAATTAAATATATATTAAGACTAGCCTTTGGCTAGCTGGGGGCTCTGCCACCAGGCCCCCGAGTCTGCTCGACCTACGGCCTCGCATTTCTTATCTATTGGCCTTTGCATCAACAGTGAATTTCGTGAAATTGCCCTTTATATTTCCTGAATCTGCCCATCCGGGGCTTCGCTCTTACACACTGTCTTTGCTCAGCCTACGGCCTCGCACATCTTGAACCCAAAATTTTATTGTTTCTTTTCCTATTTCAACTATCTAAAAGATAAGATTTTGTATCCTAAGAAAACGCCCATTTAAATAGCATGGGAATTTCTTCATACCCCTTTAGACCCCTAAAAAATTAAAAATATTCACTTTTGGCAATTTTCCTGTCGGTTAGTCCTGAAAGGTTACAATCATGCCAAATTTCATCATTCTGATCCTGCCGAAAGTGCCTACACATTTTACGGTGTAGAAGACGTCCCATATAAATAACATGGGAAAGATTTTTCAGTTCCCCATAAAACCACTCTACAGTTGGAAATTTTTATTTGTGATGATTCACTTAGAAAACGCTAACAAATACGTACAAGCATACCGAATTTCAAGTTTTTATTCCAATTCTAAGTACCTAAAACATGAGATTATAGGTCCAGAAAAGGGCCCATTTAAATAACAAGGAAAATTTTTCATCCCCTCTTTAGACTCCCTAAAAATTAAAAAATATTCATTTTTGGTAATTTTTCTGTGGGTTATTTCCGGAAAGATACGATCATATCGAATTTCATAATTGTAGCCCTACAGGAAGTGCTCAATAATTTGTCAGCTCATGTAGTTTTATATATAGTTAAGATACTAGCATAAAATATTATTTCATGACAAAGAGAAATGTGTAAAAAGTTACATACTTTTGTCTTATTATTTTCGGCAATTGATTTGCAGAGAAAAACAAGCAATAAAAATGCATAATCAATTATTACTTGTTTGGTAATTAATTACTGACTTTTGTACAGACTCACTTTTAATAATACATACATCCAATATAATGTTCTATCCGAGCAAACAAAGCATAATTAATGCATTATTATAAATCTTAAGAAGGAAAATTTAACGAATGGATGGATGATGCAAACGGATGGTAATCTTTTATCACCTGAAGTGGTGAGAAACGGAAATATAGTTTTGCCTTTTCTCCTTCAGGGTCACGATGTGCTTAATGAAATACTAACTTAAAGGATAATTCTCCGTACTACTAGCCTAATAAGTTATTTTAATACATCGGAAGTAAGTATTAACACTCAATCGAATGTTAATGATAAAGAACATATATTAGTATAGAGGACATCTGCACTTTGTAGTGCTTGCAGCAGAACATGTAATTTTAATAATGGTTATAACTTTATTTTATTTCAGCCACATAGTATTCGCTCCAAGTGCAAGTGACGCGTATGCTGGTGAAGCATTTCCCGGTCTAGGAGATCTTCTTGCAGGAATCGAATCACTGCCTCCATCCCAGCAGGCTGCGCGATGGGAACAAGTGAAGAGTCACTTGGCAGAAGTTATTTTCTACACAAGAAGTGCGGCGGCGATTTTAACTGAAGATGTATTTTAATAGTTCATAATAGAAAGTCGAACTATTCACACGAAGCTAATATTTTTTAATGATATCTTGAAGTTTATTTTAGGTTCGTATCTTTTGTGTATACTTTGTATAACTGTGTTGTCGGTAGTGATTTTTTTTTTTTAAAAAAAAGTAAATTACGAGAAGTTTCAGAAATTACCAGCCTATTTACGACTTTTATATTGCATGAATTACATAAAAAATGATTACGTACTACAGAAATATCTTCTAATTTCCAGCCATCATAGAAACTTAAAAGAACTAAATCTTCAATATTTTGGCATTCTAGAAAAATATGTAGGACAATACAATAAAATGCTGTATACTCAACATTGTTTTAGAAAGAATAATAATAACTTTTATTGGAGGGCTGCGAACACTTTTAAGCATAATGAGTATTTCTTAATAGTTTCCTAATGAAAATTAAACCTTTGTTGCATTTATAACGAAGTATTTTTTAATGTTACATCCATCCATATGAAAAGATGTAGATGGATTCAATTCCAACTTTTATAGCAATAATAATTTCTTTCTTACCATTTTCGCTGTAGTATTTATTTTAATTCTTTCATGAAACTATTTTAATTTTGTTACATTGAATGGATGGGTTAAGCATGGGTTATTCCCTGTACTGTTATTTCCGGTTATAATTTTCAAAGAAATGTAGAACTATCAAAAGTTACAATAGTCGTGTGTTTTGTGTTCACTTGTATACATTTTACCGAAAGTATTTTTTTAATAAAAAAACTTAAATGAATAAAAAAAGTACTAACACAAGCATTATTATTTACTACTATATCTTAACAATTTAAAAGAATTTCAAGAATTTATACCTTAAGCTAAATATGTATTATTATTTAATCTCCACGAGAACTAGGGGAATTTTCTATTACCGAAGTTGTCCCAATATCGGCCAGTAACCAACATAACATGAACCGAAGGGATTTTACTTATTCTGTTGCTAACAAGAAACGGACTTGAAACTGTCATCCGGACATCCGAATCAAACCTAGTCCATTCGATAAACATAACAAAGGTGTGTTCATGCACAAAAAAATTAGGTGCTATGGACAACGGAGTAAGTCCCTAGGGCCCATTAACCTTGTTAGTATAAAGAAAAACATAGATTCTCAGTAAAATAGCCATTGCATCAACACTGTTCATTGGAAAGTCAGGGTTTATAGTTCATTCTCTTCAGCATGAAACAAGCTTTCCAGAGGTGCTATGTATTGGGGCCCATAACGTACTTTAATAGGGAAAATTGGGAGAATGTCGGGAAAATTCCCTCCAGAAATCCCTACCATCAACTTTGGATCCCTCTGGAGTGGCCACGGATAAAAGCACACAATACAAATGTATCTCAAAAAATAGTTTAGGGGATAAGAAATGTGTATACTAAATTTTGTATTGCTAGACTAAATAGGTATGAGGGGAAAAGCGTGTATTGGTATACAAACTTTTCCCTCATATCTATTTCGTCTAGCAATACAAAATTTAGTATACACATTTCTTATCCCCTAAACTATTTTTTGAGATACATTTGTATTGTGTGCTTTTATCCGTGGCCACTCCAGAGGGATCCAAAGTTGATGGTAGGGATTTCTGGAGGGAATTTTCCCGACATTCTCCCAATTTTCCTTATTAAAGTACGTTATGGGCCCCAATACATAGCACCTCTGGAAAGCTTGTTTCATGCTGAAGAGAATGAACTATAAACCCTGACTTTCCAATGAACAGTGTTGATGCAATAGCTATTTCACTGCGCGTCTACAATTTTTTTTATACTAACAGGGTTAATGGGCCCCAGGGACTTCCGTTGTCCATGGCACCTAATTTTTTGTGCATGAACATATCTTTGTGATGTCTATCGAATGGACTAGGTTTGATTCGGATGTCCGGATGACAAGTTCATGTCCTTTCCTTGTATCACTGAATGACAATCATACATTGTTAGAGAACTAGCGGAAGATTATAATCGCTTGCACCATCTAGAAGTTAGTTTCTGAGTGTTTTTCGCACAGATTGGTGGTGATTTGTGGGTGAGTTGGTCTGGATTTTAACAGATGCTCTTAACTTATCCCAAGTTAATAAATCTTATTGCAATTGGAATCTAGACTTCAGATGGCTAGTTGAGTTGGTTTACTCCTATTTTAACAAGTCACTTGGTTATGAGCATAAGCTTTATTAATGAAATCGTTGTCATCATCAAAATAAAAAAAATAAAAAATCCGAACTATTTCCACAAGCGTAGGTAGCATGAAGCTGGATAATATAGCTTAATAGACATCGGCATTCAGGGTTTCAGGCCGTAAAATCTCTGAACCAAGACCATTCCACGAAACACAACACCACACAGTAGTTCCAGCTCCTCGAATTTCACGATGAAAACTATGTATTTCAGTAAGTATTGTTCGCCTGGAATTTGACAAGTACACACAGATCGCCATAAATACCGTGACTCATCATTTTATACTACATTCTCCGTATATGCAATGTCCACTAGGCAAGAAGAATCATAAACACCATGTACTTGTGCTGAATGCATAGTTTTCGAGATCACTGACATAGATATGGTATATGGTTTTCGAGATATTCCAGATGTGGTATATGTTCAAGGTTGACCCCATTAGCATGGGTTCAGAGGGGAGAACCAGTGAAGATTTTCGTTCCTTTGGAGTGAGTTTCAATACACTGAGAGTGAAAAGTGGTAATTAAGAAATACTGGTATTACATTGGGAACTTCAGAGATGACTTCTGGGGAATTGTCGTCCATCCACCATTCTATTGGTCATGTAATTCCCGGACACTGGTGGTTGGTTGCTGTCACGAGATGATTGACGCTACATGCACCCCACGTTCCGTACGCTCCTGCAGTTCCGACTCTTAGAGACTGTTGCCCCCACTTTCTTCCTACTCCTTGTACACCTTCACTACACAGGAACGGGCGCATCCGACAAGTATGTCTTGGGTTATTGATGCACCTATTTCTCGGGTACCCACTATCAAGCCCTATTGCAATGCGGACAAATTCTGCCCATCTCCCATTATAACAGTGTGCTGTCTGCTATGTAGCTTCGAGTGTTCTTTCTTGACAGTACTGCCAGACGGGGTGGTCATGTAATCAGGTCGGCTGCTGGCCACACTTCCGTGTGTGTGTGTGTGTGTGGGGGGGGGTCGCAGTACAGTGAGCACGTACTATATATGGAATTGTTAAGCAAACACTTTTCCCTTTAACTCTAAACACTCCAAAGAATGATAAGTTTGAAGAAATTTATCATCTTATGCAAGAAATATGGAGGATTTTCGTGTTCTTTTAAATTATTTCCTAATAAAATTATTTCTATATTTTACGTATAAGCAGAAAATAAAAGTGGATATTCATTCTTATCCTAATGGATATTCACTCTTACCGCACTTCAGAGTGAATTTTCGGACTTTCATACTAAATGTATTTAGCTCTATACTAGACAGAACAATTATAATTTAAAAAGACTCTTCTTAGAATAAACAACTGCTTGATATCTTTTCTTTTCTTTTTTTTTTTTTTTTTAACTTTCGAACAACAATAGGAGAGAAGAAACCATGGTAATTGTCAGTGTTCGAAGTGGAAAAAGCAGAGGCGGTATGTTACGATTTTGACTCAACATACCGGTTATTTAAATATTGTCTTGATCACTGAAAAACTAGAGACTGTATGTCCTCACTACTGAAAAACCAGAGGCGGTATGGCATACCATCGCATACCGTCTCACTTCTACCACTGGTAATTGTTTAAAAAAATGAATATGAGATTTCGACGAATTTACACGTTCCATAGCTCCATATAAAGAATAAAAGGTACATGCCACCACACTAATTTTCTCTTTCTTAAACTAAATCATGTTATGCTGAAGTTATTACTGAAACACCCATATCCAAAAGCAATGTTAATTTCGGAAAGTAATCTTATGCCATATTGATTCTGTGAATGCCAGATAACGGACTGGTACGCCTGACTGTCTCCCGCCTAGCGGTAGAAACACGTAATTAGTGCAGTGTGGTTTTCGAAATATGCAGTGCATATCGATCATAGTGAACGTGCCTAGAAACACAAGATGGCCCAGAGAACACAAATGAACGATATAATGCGCGATCGAATGATCAGTATATTAGAAATAGAGCAAAGTGAACAAGGTGTTGTTAGAGACATGAATGTTCCTTGCAGTGTTATGTCGCGAATGTGGAATCGTTTCCGGCTGGTGAAAACTGTGAAAGAGTATATGATGTAAGTCGCCGACGTGTAACAACGCCGATCGTAAATGCCTAAGACCAATGAGCGCAGCAGGTACACTAGCTAAAGATTTTCCAGCTGCCTCGGGAGCCATGAACGATGTCAAACTGCATACCAGCGGTTACATGAATGCGCATTGTATGCACGCCGCCAGCCATGTGCATTCCTCTCACACAGCAGTTCCAGGCACGCCTATAGTGGTGTACATCCTACGGTGAGTCGACTCCAGAACGATGGAACAGTGTAGGCTTCATTGACAAGTCACGATTCAGTTTGGAGAATGACTCTCACCATCTGTTTGTTTAGAGGGCACCAGGAGCACGTCACCACCAAAATGTTGGAAGGGACAGATGTGGAGGCCTTGTCTCACGGAATGGGGTTGCATCATGTTAAAAGCCCGTACACCATTTTGTGTGTTCCAGCGGCAAACGGAAACTGCTGAGATCTATAGAAATCTTCAACAGTATTTCCGATTGTTCTGTGGTGCATATGGTCCTGAATTTCGTTTTATGGACTGTAAAGCACATCCACAAACGGATGTGTGGAAAAATTACTTGCAGCATGAAGATATCATGCATCTCGAGCTACTAGCGTGGTCATCGTACCTCAGATCTTGTTCAAATTTCATAAATATTTAATTTACAACCCTATAATATAGTAAGTAATTTCTGTGAAAAAAATCTAGAAGGGCCAGTGTGCTCTTGGAGGCTGAACTCTTTTTAGACAATCTTCATAAAAACGATCTAGGTGATTGTGTTCATTTTTCATAAACAAACGTTTCATTAGCATTTCTACAATATTGTGTAAAGTATTTTTTGTTTGAGATAGTTGATTGTTAGGGATAAATTCTTTCAAGGTGATCTGGTGATCTGAAGAACATCTCAAGCGATTGTTCTTTGTTTCATAAAGAAATGTTTCATTGGCATCCTACAATATGATATAAGGGATTTCTTATGAACATATTCACGGGAGGGGGGGTATTTTACTTTTCCGATTGAGTTCTTTTCGAAAACAATTATTTTGATTTTATTCATATTTCTTAAAGAAATGTTTCATTAACATTTCGACAATATTGTGCAAGTCATTTCTTATCAATATGGTCACAAGAGGTAGTAGATTTTTTAGAGAATGTTTTTTTCAGTATTTCCTGAATTAAAACTCACGTGATTTTTTTTTCGTATTTCATAAATAAATGCTAGATTAACTTTCTTACAATATTATGGAAGTTATCTCATTAAAAAATCTATAAGGGACAGTTTTCCAGATATTTTTCTCGGACATTTTCACAAAAACTATTCAAATGATTTTCTTCATATTTCATAAATATTTCTCTAACATCTCTATGACATAAGTCTTTCTCATGAGAAACTTCACGTATCGTAGTTTACTCTCGGGCATGAGTTGGATTTTTTTTTTAAAAAACAATCTCACGATTGTCATATATATATATATACACACGTCAGATTAACATTCCACAATATTGTGTGATTCCTTATGAAAAAATCTACAAGGAGTGGCTGAATTTTGTAGGTGAATAATTTCGGATTTTATTTTTTCAAAAACTGTTCTGTTTACATTCTTCATATCATATAAACATTGATCTAACATATTTTCTGTATGGCATGAGTTATTTATCATGAAAAAATTCCACGGGAGGTAGTTTCGTCTTGGAGAAATATGAGTAAAATTTCTTCGAAGAAACTTTTCCGAAAACACCTCTTATAATTTCGTTCATATTTCGTAAATAAATGCTGCAATAATAGCTATATTTTGTTCTGTGCTATAGCATGATATGAAATAATTTAAGATATGGGAGAAAAGAAAGTTTTAGTGCAGTGGCTTGTAAATTTTAATTCATTTTCTACTTTTACTCTTCAGAAGATACGGTGTCACAAATAAAAGTGTATTCTTTCCTCCAACTGTCCGTAACTCTGAATTTATTGAATGATTACTTCGTGTTATAGTTAGTTATCTTTGAAGTATTAGACCGTTAACTTTATTTCTACGGAGGTAAAGCTCTTGATTTATTTCATCACCATTATATCACATTTTGATATTGATTCTGTCGTTTTTCATTTCTTTTCTTAAAAATTGTAATAACCATTAACTATAACATGAATAGACTACACGTTTACTAAATAATATATTTATTTATATAATACAGTACATCGAATCATAACATAACTTAGTATAAGTGCTAATTTTGTTTACACAAGCAACAGCTTAAATCCGAAAAAAAAAAATAATAAAAAAAAAACTTCAAATATTTGTTCGTAACATTCTGGCGGCACTTCTGATATAATAGATAACTTGTGCTAGATGTTGTTTCACAGCTTCCCATCCTTCCGCTTTCTCGCTTGGATCTGCCTCTTCAATGTCCTGCAGAAGATCAATTAATCCTGGGAAAGTTTGGGCTGAGTAAGAATTGTTGCGACTTGGTGAAAATATAACATGGCTGTAAAATATCACAAGAAACTTATTAATGTACGCGAATACGAGATTGACTACGTATTTATTTAACAATGAATATAGGTAGTATGTGCGTCAACGTTAGGAATACGTAGTGTGTCACTGCTACGAAACAATAATAGCTACAATCCACTACTAAAAAAAAAAATGTAATCCTTACCTATGCAGTACATAAATAAACAAGCTGTTTCAACAGAATAAAAACTATCAACAACGAACGTCTTATGTTTCAGTGCTTGATAAATTTCTTAATTTTGTCCAAAACTACGCATCATAACTTACGTTTAAACATCTCGTTTTGATCACCTCCGTGTCACCTATCGAGTTGATATAATTATTATTCCGGATCTAGAATCTTGGCCTTCCATGTTTGGCTGAGGTTAAAACGGGAAATGCATACATTAGCGCTACTGGAAGGCGAAAAGTGGATAGCTACTTCCGTGTGGCAGATATGCATCTACAACAAAGTATATATATAATTTATTGATTTTTCTTTCTCTTCTGCGTAAAAGCTCAGAAAAGTGGGTTGTGGACAACGGTACAGTGATATAAGTGATTAACTACTACTTTTTAATAAGTAATCATATAGATGACATGCTTAAACTAAAAGAATTCTGGCTACATGATAGAACTAAAACATATGCCGCGAATAATCAATATGTATGGTGAATAGCATGTATAAACTAGAAATTCAGGCGATATGATGAACAGAATATATAGCTTGATTATCAATGTGCATGGTAAAAATTACACGAGTTTAGCAAGAAAAAGTGTAAATTGATAGAGGTCATTTGACTCAAAGCTCTGGCATAGATTTTAATATAAATAAGGATTTCAAGAGTAAGTGAAATGCATAAATGGGAAGCAGTAGCGTCAGAGTGCTAAATCATAACAGTCGAAGTCTGTGTGTGGAAAGAGGGGGGGAGGAGGGGTAAAACGGAAATCTCTTCCGCTGGAATATTTCGATAGAGAGTTCTCATATTTTAACATTTATGATTTTTAAACTATGTAAGATTAATAAACAATTATTAGGAAAAATGTTCTTCAAAACATACTAAGTGAAGGGAAAATTCCCCAACACTCCAGAATTTCATACTTTGAGGGATGTGATTTTTCTGATTTCTTCTTCAAGCTTTGTTAAATGTCCCTTGCTTTTCCAAAATAAATTTGCGTTATGTATAGATGCAATATTACTTCAATTAAATTTGATTGTTAAATATTAAAATTATATACTTAGGTATATAATATATATATATATATATATATATATATATATATATATATATATATATATATATATATATATATATAGTATATATATACACAGTGGTGCTATACAGCCGGTTCTCTAGAACCGGTTGTTAAAATATTTCGAGTTTGCAGAAAGTTTGTTATACCAATTCCTAAACTCTCTCTCTCTCTCTCTCTCACACACACACACACACACACACACACACACACACACACACAGCTGGAAGGGAGAGCTTGTTGGATACAAATTTTTCACAGTCAAAAACAATTGAAGGGCACACGGAAAAAAGAGGCTCATTGCAATTTTTGTAAAAAAAGCCGATATGGACACTACCTGTTGCTGCTAGTTTGTACTTCTAAATGCACTAAGAATATTATGAAAAAAGTGACTTGTTGCAGAGAAACTTACACAAGAAAAACAACTATACAAGAAAAAAAAGGAGCCCATCAACATTTTAAATTGCTTCTCCTGACAAAAATGTAAAACGTCGATTAGCCCCTTCTCTCCGTGTACCCTTCAATTGATCTTTCTAAAAAACCTTGCTTTGCTCTACACATACCAGAAGTTAAAGGCGGGGTGGGGGAATGGTAAATTTTATTTTAAGTGTCTTCGTTTTTAGAAATTCTTATAGCTATAAGGTTAAACATATGATCTCTCAGAACAAGGAATAAGCGTTTATATTCCTTAATCTCAAATACTCAGATATCAAGAGTGAGAACTGAGGTTATGAGTAAAGTGATGGCGTTAGTTATATCTGAAAC
Organism: Thermobia domestica; assembly: GCF_964235325.1. NCBI lineage: Eukaryota > Metazoa > Arthropoda > Insecta > Zygentoma > Lepismatidae > Thermobia > Thermobia domestica. The sequence continues at coordinate 84,268,201 of NC_137464.1, read as the reverse complement.
ACATACATACCATTATTAACAATTGTCGATTCACTGCTGGATAAAAGTCTTTTAAATATCTTTTGACAAAGATCTATCTTGGACATATCGTTTCCAATATGTTTGCAACGCTACATAATTTCGTGACACCACTTTGTATTAGGATGCTGTGTAGATAGCTATTTGTCATTTGTGGTATTCAGTGAAAAATTTGTTTTGTCTTCTTGGTTTGTTTCCTAAGAGAATTATAACTATCCATCTACTATCTCTTTCTCATATATATATATATATATATATATATATATATATATATCACAAATCAATGTGTATATATCAACTAGCAGAATGCCCATTTTTGGCACGGGGGAACATGTTTCATTTTGAACATAAAGGGCACTAAAACCGTCACTAATCAACTTAGGGATCCCAAAAATTATGAATTTGACACTAGTATCGGTCATTTTCAATTATTTTTGCATGTCACGATCCCCCACTAGGAGTACTAATAGGGGCTAAATTTGGATTTAAACGGCATCGGAAGTGTCACTATTCATCTCAGTGACCTCGAAACCCATGGATTCGACACTAATATAGGTCATTTTCAATCATTTTAAATATCTTCCCCTTCCCCTAAGTTGCACCGTCAAAGTGAAATAATAATAAAAAAAAAAAAAACATCCCAGGCGCGAACCTCATCTATGTTGAATACTTGATCAAGATTGGTCCTGAGGTTAAGAAAGAGTTAAGTCATAAACATAGTCACTTTCATTTTTATATATATAAAGATTTTCACCAAGTAAGGGACATTTAAATTGATTTCAAGAATAAATCAGTAAAAGCAAAACATTAAAGTTCCAGTTCGTTTCAAGAAAGGCAGAAAAATAATTCCCCTTTTGTAAGTCAATGAGATTTAAGACAAAAATGTTCGCAGATACTCATACTAAAAACCGTTAAGAGTAGACCATTGTGAAAACTACTTACTTTGAAACATTTGTTGTTGGCAATCCCCAAGGCACAATAAAGGTCTGTTCCACTTTCATAAGTCGATCGTTCACTTCTCGAACAGCTAATGGACTGGAAAAGGACAGATTTTTTAAAATTTTATTTTAAATAACATTTAACCAAAATTCCTTGAATTTTATATATATGTTATTCTATATACGTATTATGGATATTTAATAATAATATCCTAATATATATATTAGGGTGGTCCTTAATTTTCGATTTCCGAATTTCTTTGCTCCCAACCCCTAAATTGGTTCCATGTCGGACCAAATTAATCCATGAAAAAAATTGGCTCAATTGAAAAATATTTAACCGACCCCCAAGCGACCTAAACTTCTGATTACATTTACAATATATAGTATATGGCAAAAGTTTCGAATAGATCCTTGTAACTTTGAAACGACAGATAGGAAAGGGATCATATTTTGAATAGAGGTAATGGAGGTAGATC